>NW_025336296.1:1037284-1305792 GCF_004798865.1 Varanus komodoensis
ACTGGGAAAAATTGCAGGTGTTATGGAAGGGTGGAGACTTGTTACCCAGGATGCAAGTTAACTTGAAGCTTCCTTCTTTCTGCATCTGAAATATCAACACTAGACAGCTGAAAATGTCTGTCAAGCAAAAATGCAGAAGGGATGAGCACGGATGAGAAGATCGTCTCCACCGTGACTCCTGGTTTGCATTGCATGAGTGTGAGTGTCCAGTTGGGGCTTACAGTCCTCTCTATAGGTTTGCATCCTTAATTTACTGATGTTGTCCCCCCCTCTGTTTCCAGCGAGCTAGCTATTTGATGACTCTGTTGATATTTCACTGGGATGGATAGGTACATTCATTTTCATTCCTCCTACCCTTAATTTTCCAATCTATTTGTTTTTTCAATTTTCCAAGTTCAGTTCATCTCAGACTTTGTGATTTTTCTTCTTTGCTCCCATGGAAGTTCATAAGCATTTTTTTGCACATGGCAATGGTGCCTTCTAATGCGGCTGTGCATAGCCCTCCAAACTTGGATGGGCATCCAGTGGAGAGCTGGAGTAGTTCAGGCATGCAAGGTTTGCCTCCTTGTTTCCTTCACCTTCACTACATTTAGGTGGATTTGGGCCACTCTGGTGTTTGACTCTGGCCTATGAGCAGGAGGGGCTGAGGCACCACTGGGATTCCTCATATCTGGTGGCACCTTGCGCCTCCCTCCTCAGCCCTGTGCTGGCGCCAAGGTTTCACTTGCAAGTTGCAACTTCAGAGGCAAAGCCAGCATGCAGAGAAGCATGCTGAATTCAGAACATGAACTCCAACCATGGGGCGTGTTTCTGAGTTCAGCAGTAGGGCTCCAGATATTCCTATGGCCTTCTAGATGGCATCCGACTGGACTGCATTCTTAAGGAAATTCACCGAAGGGAACTTCTGACTGCCAAAATCCTCTCTGCATAGATGGGGCCCCCTTTTGAACAGTGTGGAAATGGCATGGGCTGGCTGGTGCGTGTGTGTGTTGTGGAAGGACTGTTCCATGTTAGGCTTGGATTTTAAGATACATTGATGTAAGGGTGTCCAGAAATAAATCCTTTCTGCTGTGTTGTCCTTCTCTGAACCCTTCCCATCCCACATAGTTCAAGTGCCCTTTCCCCCATATACACACCTCTCTGGAGAGGCTTTCAGGGTTCACAAAAGGAGAAAGGAGGAAATGGAGGCAAACTTTCCCTCTAGGAACTCCTTTAAGTTAAACTTTCAGGATCCAAGCCATTGTCTGTGAGGTTTTCCTTAATCTTTGTTTAAATAATAACAACAAAAAAGCATGCCCCAACCCATGGACATGGTGTACCTTACTACATGTTTCAACCCAAAACATGAAAAAGCTTCAAAAATAAACAAGAGACATCTTTTTTAAAAAAAAAAAATCCCTAGATTAATATTAGAACTCAAATAAGGATAAGCATCTCTGTTAAATGTCTCTGACAGTTGCTTGAGTCAAAAGGGCATCCTTCATTATTGATTAAGCAATAATAATAATAATAATGAATTAAAAATTAGGGCAAAACTTTCCCTGCTTAGAACTCTGTAGAAATTCCAACCCAGAGAGATCCCCAGGGCAAGGCATCCTTTGTATAACCACCACCATCCTAGGAGCAAGCCAAAGAAATACCAAATCAGATCCTCATTCCTCATTAGGGAATGCATAATTATCCGAATGATTTGGCTTAGTTGCTGCAGTAACCTCTCAGCTCTGCTTGGCTTTACCGACAGTGAAATTCTCATGAGTTCTCTGGTGGTGGAACCAAGCCATGAAGACTCAAAGCCAGCTTCTCTCCTTATCAGCAAACAGGCACACATTTGATGTCCTGGTTGAGAAAACCCTAAATAGCACTTCCTACAGTCCCCATGTCACCTTCATTACAGTATCGATCCTCCCTCTGTATCCACAATCTCCCTCTTCTCCCACACTCCACTTTTTCTTCGGGAGCATGAAGGAAGAGTTTTGGGTAGAAAGAGAGGAAGCAGTATTGTCTGGGCCCTGGTTTCATGCTGTACAGATTATGCCCATGAGAGCAACGTACACCTCACAAGGCTGCTCATCCAGTCCCTGACAGGCATCTGGTCTTCCCAGAAGTGTCTGAGACCCCTGCTGTCCACATCCCTGCTGTTATCTCCAATACAAGACTGGAGATAACAGCTGGGATTCCTCTGGGGAGGATTCTTCCAGGGACCACACCTCTGTTCTGTGCAAAGGAGCATCAGAAAAGAACTCTGTTCTAGCAAAACTGGGTTTGTTCTAAGCCAGCCTCCATTAATCTGGTGCCTTTCAGGGGTGTTGACCTACAAGTCCCATCACCCGAGCCAACATGTTAATTTAAGCATCCATGCACACACATCAAGGCTTCCAGCTTGCCACATTGTTTATATTTGGGATTTCTCCAAGATTCTCAGCCTTTCCCACAATTTTCAGCAGCAGTCCATTTTCACCCACAAGGAATGGTAAAAAAATAAATTGATTAAAAAACCCAGCACATTGATCTTTGTAAGCTGAAGTTGTTGAACTTTTATTTTTCTTTCAAATGCTGAAATTCAAAGTTGCATTGTAGCAACAAGAAAGTCATCATAAAACCACATAATGATGGAGCAAGAAAACACAACAAGGACAAATCAAGCATGCTACTGCAGATGTAACCCTAATGAACTGACTTTCTCACAACTTATAATGTGCATAATCTGCACCAGGTTTATTTGAACCTAGAGCGGGTGAAGCACCTTCCAGCTAATTGCGCCTACTCAATGGACAAGTTCTCCAATGACAAGAAATGAGTTCACCATCACATCCATGCTGCAAGTGAGACAGAAAATGAACTCTGGGGCAGTAATCTTGGCTTTTAATGCTGCTTATCCCAGAAACTGGCTTCTGTCAGTCTCGTATGTAGACATTGGGCTGCATCCATTGCTTGTCTTACTTAGAGTAGATATGAGACACCAGTAGATACAATGCTCTGTCCATTATAGGGTGCTCTCCAGATGTTTTGGACTTCTCATTCCATATTCCATGGCCACTGGGTATCCTGGATGGGGCTGATGGAAGCTGCAGTACAGGGCACCAGATCGGGGAAGGCTATCCTAAACCATAGTACAAGAGGGTCCCACCAGAAAACCATTCTAATTGTCAAGTTGAAGAGAGCCATCCTCTATTATAAGGGTGTATTTGAAGAACCTTCTAGTTCAAGTTTGGTTGTAAGGATAATATCAGTGAAAGCACCAATTGGAGGGAGAGCTGAGATTGCCCATCAACAGCACCTGGACAGCTCACACAGCAAGGCAGACCTGCCTGCAGTCTTTCGCACGATGCTGAAATACCTAAATTATTACAATTATTTCTGAATTTGAATCTGTACGTATACATTGACATAGGCAGTTCTGATGCATGCAGTCATTTCGGCAATGCTAAAGTGGTCACCTACTGGTCTGAGATAGAACGTTTACCCTGACAAGCATACCCACCCTTCGTCCCTCTCACCCCAGGTTTCCAACACATGCTCTTGGTCCATTCTAAATGGAATGGGGAGGGGCTGCTGGTTTTATCTGTAATTGCTGGTGTTATTGATTTTCTTTCTTGTTTGCATATTGTCTTGGAAAGGTTCTGCCCTTGAAAGGGTCCTAAAAAGAACCTTAAATCAATTAATAGAAGAGAGAGATCATACTGTTGTATGACTTCTAGTAGATCTTACATCCTGAAGAGCAATGATCGGAGGTATGATTTTATTTTTATTTTGGTTACTTTGCTTCCTCTGGACAATCTTGCTTTTCTGCCACTGAGGAACTAGGAACCAAACTCTCTTTGGTTCTAAGTTGCAAGGCCTCTTTTCACCACTGCTTGTGAAGCTGTTGTGTCAAATGCTTACCAATACACTGCTATTTCCAGACTGAAACTGTCTGTTTGGTATGTATTCCCATTAGCCGTAGGCTATCTGGGTGGCTCCCAACATAATAAACAACATTTAACTTCAATTAAACCTTAAAGGTCCAGTATCTGTGGTGCCTCTTATGGAATTTGTTGTTGTAACGTGCCATCAAATTGTCTCCAACTTATGGTGATCCTATGAATGAAAGCATTATAATACACACACGTTTATTTAGACTTTTGTGCTCTTTGTATTGTATACTGGGAGGAGAACTTTCTTTAAAGGATTAAAGTCATTGGGCAAATGGTACATAACAGCCAGCAGAAATTTTGCATATGTCAACCCTGGGTGATTCATTTTGTTGAACTGCCAAATCTTGTGAGTCAGCACAAAGCGTGCTGTAGCAGTACTCTTGCCCTCGAACCTTCTGTTTTGCCCTCAGTGCTGCATGGCAACGCCTTTCTCCAAAGCTCACAGTGGCCTCATCGACGTCAACCCAGGTGTTAAAAGATTAAAACCTCTGTGGGCGTCTGAATGCTCTGAGCCCTTCAGCTACAAGAGCCTGGGAAACATGTCCTTCTTTCGCGCACAGATTCAAGTCTGCACAGCTTCAGGATGTTATATAAAATGAACTTATGGGAATGAGATATAAATTGGAAGAGAGGAGGAGGCGGAGGAAGAGGAGGAGGAGGAGTCATGGAAGTCATCTACCTTCTCTGCTGCTGAATACAGATATGCAAGCTTTCATTTTGTTTGTTTATCACAGCCTCTGTGTTCTTTTTGTGGAAAAAAATCACAATCTATTCTTTTTTAGTATCCATGTATCCAGATGGATCTTATTTAAGCCTGCAAGCCCCACTCACAAAGGGATGCCTTTCCCTGTCGTGAAATGCCGCCTTCGGCAGGTGGCAGAATAGCAGAAAGCCAGTGCTGAATATAGACCTGATGGAAGAAAGGCGCCTGCTATTCTCAAGGGACTCCGTTCTCCTACCTGTAATCAACAACAAAGCCAGAGCCAGGGCTCATTTTTGGAGGAACCTGGTGAAACCCCTGCCTAAGAGAGGGAGCGACTGACCCCTGGAGACCCTCAGCTCAGCTAATGCTCTTTGTTTCTTCTAAGCAAGTGGGCCTTGTGAAGAGCGAAAGAAGGCTGGGGCTTCAATTCACCCCCTTGCTTCCCTCCTCACAGCCATCCCAATTCAGCCCAGAGGAAGAAAGCAGGCGACCTCAGTTCTGGACACCACATCTGAGAAAGACGTTGACAAAATGGACCCTGTCCAGATGGTGAGGAGTCTGGACAACAGGTCCTAGGACGCACCGTTGGAAGATCCGAGAAAAGCAGAGACATGACCATCATCTTTAAATAGCTGAAGAGGTGCCATGCACAAAAAGGAACAGCTCTGTTTTCTGTGGCTCCTGAAGGCAGAAAGAAAACAAGTTGGTGGAAATTGCAGTGAACTAGGCTTCGGCTAAACATTAGGAGAACCTTCCTAACAGTGAGAACAGCTGTTTGTAATGCACACAATGTGGAAGAAGGTTGCTAGTTGTGCCAGCTTCGTTCTATGAGCATATGTGCACTTCCTCTCAACTCAGCTTTCTTTCTACAAGACAGCTGAACATGAAAGGAAGTCATAGAATCAGAGACTCAGAGAACAGTAGAGTTGGAAGGGACCAGGAGGCCATCGGGTCCACCCCCTGCTCAGTACGGGACTCCAAGTTAAACCATCCCTCTCAGAGGGCTGTCCAAACCCTTTTTGGATGCCTCCCACAACTTCCCTGTGTAATAGGTTCCATTGTGATACTGCTCTGACAGTGAGGCAGTTCTTCCTGGTGTCTAGTCTAATTCTGGCTTCTTTTCACTTAAGCCCATTATTGTACTGCACTCTGGAATGAATGAGAATAGGTCTTTTCCTTCCTCTTTGTGACAGTCTTTCAAATAGTTGTAGAATGCTATCGTATCACCCCCTCGGGCTTCTCTTCTTCAGGCTGAACATTCCCAGTTCTCTCAATTTGTCCTCATAGGGCTTTGCTTCCAGTCCCTGAGACATGCTTCTTGCCCTTCCGCCCAAAGTTTTGCCATCAGCAAGTTTAAATATCTTTCTTAGTACTTCTTCATCTAAATCATTAATAAGAATGTTGGAGAGTACTGGTCCCAGGAGGGAACCCTGTAGCACCCCGCTTGGCACCTCCCCCCACTTAGAGAAAGTGCCATTGATAAACACTCTTTGAGTCCAGATTTGCAGCCAGTTGTGGATCCACCTAACAGTTGCACTATCAAGCCCACTTTTTGCCCGTTTGGTTATCAG
This sequence comes from Varanus komodoensis, assembly GCF_004798865.1. NCBI lineage: Eukaryota > Metazoa > Chordata > Lepidosauria > Squamata > Varanidae > Varanus > Varanus komodoensis. Next base: position 1,043,473 of record NW_025336296.1, read on the forward strand.
GATGTTGTGGGGCACTTTGTCAAAGACATTGCTAAAGTCTAAATTGATTATTTCCACATGCAGATAGATTATGTCCCCAAATACTAGAGGGATGGATTCTGTGGAGCTTTAGTGCAACCCTCATCAGGGATGAAATAGCTTTGTAGAGCTTGCATTAAACAAGAAGCTGGACCAGATGATCTCTAAGAATCCTTCCAGCTGTTTTCTTCTATCATCTAGCACGGACATGGAATCAAGCCTTTTTATTTTTGTTTTGCAACCCAGATGAATTATCTTCGGAGATCAAGTGGGACAATATTGGTTGACCCTCTTATCCTTTCATTGTCTTTTGTTGCTCTGAGAGCATCTTGAGCTCTTTCCTCTCATCCATCCATCACTCAAAGAACCTCTGAGCTCCACCACTTAATAATCCAGGGTATCGTTCTGGCAGAGGTCTTTCTCTGGCAGGGTTGCCTGTTTATCCTTTCTCTCTGCACAAGCTGGATTGCACATCCTCTGCTGCTGGCTCTGATCCCACAGAAGCCACATCTGATTATGAAAGAGCCACACCCTTGGAATGCAGCCACCAGCATGAGCTGCCGGAGGCCACAGAGAAGCCAGGGTTTCTCCCCCCACCTTCCCCATTTCAAAGGAAGCATTTCCTGTAATGTGCTTGTCGCCAATTAATGTTGGAATGGAGCCAAGACAGTCACCTGCATCAGCTGCTTCGTTTGTTGAAAGTTAGGACTGGAGAAAATGCGAAGTGGGCTGCTTTGCATTTTGCTGTGCTACCCAAGAGTTCCCTTCTCCCGTACACCAGCCAGCCATTCTCTCCAGCAGCCTACCTTGCCTTGCTGCTCTCCCAAGCCACCAGCCATGTGCCCTGGAGAGGATGGTAGCCCCGTGCATTTGGGGGATGCTGAGTTGGCCAAGGCAGCTTTCGGACCACTTTCACATTTGCTGCTTAGGGATGCTAAAAAATAAATGTATAGCTCACTTTTGAAGTGTGCTGCCTCCCCATGAAGGCAGTGTTTGGCCATGACTCAGTACTGTGTAACACGCACAGCAAAGCAGGCAATTAGTGAGTGATACCAAAGATAATTAGATGTTCCATAACAAGAGAGTCCCGCCATGTTGGATTCAGAAGTATACCCAGCTCACAACTGATTTTCTTCCATCTAGAACATCTCTGGGTTAGTGAATAAAGTGAAACATGCTGGCATATTAGAAGAGCCTTCAATGTGAGCATTATGCACATTCCCTTCATTCTGTCCAGTTCTCCACAATTGATTAATTTGATTAAGCAAAGGAAGTTGGAGTTTTAGATTTTTAAAGGAGCCTCATTCATGGTTCAGCTGGTGCAGCTACAGTCTAAAAGTGCATTCTGATAGCTGGAAGGTGGGTTTGGCTGGTCAGATGAATCCCTTGTTCTGGTGAGCGTGCCTGCAGAAAAGGCAAAGCAGTCAAGTGTTGTCAAAAGGAAGAAAACATCCTCATGTGCCTTAGGAGGGGGGAAAACCTTTATTTTGCCCAATATATTGTGGAAAATGATTTTTCTCCTTCCTTGGCAGGAGGGGGACTAAATCTTTCTTCAGAGTAGGGTTCTTTGTTTCCCATACTTGCATTCAGCATTGGTACCTTGTGCATTTCTGCATGATTTGCAAACCTGGGAACATGGGGCCCTTCTCCATTAATGCCAAACACATGGCGACCGCAATATGGCCCGCACGTTCACTGGCATGGGAGGGCCATAGGTCTCTGCCCCACCATATGAACAGCCCCTGTGGGAATAGAGACTGGCTTGGGATCCCTGGGTAAGACCAGTGAAAATGCTGTTTATTCACATATAAGAAGTAAAACCTCCCCCCTCCCCCCACAAAGGCAGAAAACAGGGTTCTTGGGGCTTGTTCCTTGCTTTTCTGGAATCTGCTCCCCATATTTATGGACAAAACAACCCAAGCTAACTGACTTGTTATTCTATGTTTGATGGATTTTCATTTTCTGAATATTGTAGTATTTATAATGTGACTTTATGGTTTTTATGTGATGATTGTGCTCTCTGCTTAGTTAATAATTTAGAGACATTATGGATGGCTGAATGAGTCTCTTAATTGCTTTTAATTAGTCATGGTGTTTATGAAGGATATCAATCTATTTTTATGGATTTTAGGGTGCTTATTTAAAGTATGAAAATGTTGGGTTTGTTGTCAGGATCATGGAATTGTAGAATTGTAGCATTGGAAGGGGTCTGCAAGGCCATAGAATCTGACCCAATGCAGGAGTCAGAGTTAAAGCAGATTATATAAAGAGCCTTAAAATAAATCTTAAAATGACTTTAAAAAGGAAACACACAGGCCCTTAGGTGGAATCTGATGCATAATTGGACAAAAACTCCTACAGTTCCCAGCATTCCTGAGCCAACAGGGCTGGGTGGAGGCATGCTGGGAATTCTCACATTTTTTACTTATCTGAATATGCACAGGACTGTGCCCTCGCATTCTTTCCACATACTGCCAGACATTCTTCTTAGCACATTCCTATTGATAATGGGTAAGTGTGGAAACCATAGGACACACCATTGTTTCTAACTGTGGCTTCCACAAACCAAACATACCATGCCGAGATGGCAGGACAGGGTTCAGATGACACGACAGGCTGTCCTGCGCAAGAAATCACTGCAGCTTGTTAAGTCATGCAAACCCATCCCTTGATGTCTTGAATCCGCAGTGTCTTGTGGGAAAGCACCATGGCACTTCCCAGGAAAATCTCTGGGCTGCTCCAAGTTTCTTCTGGTTTCGTTCAAGACCTCCAAGTCACCAAGGGAATGGAGATGCTACTGTTTTTCTGGATGTGCTGCTGCAGGATTGCTTGATTACTTAGAACAACAAGACAATTACATGGAAACCAAGCTGGGGAGCTTGTGCATAACAGGTTATTATTATTATTATTATTATTATTATAACATTTCTATGCCGCCCCTTGCCGAAACCTCGGGGCGGCTTACAACATGATAAAATACATTGAAATACAATAGTACATTATGGAAAGATTGGGATGGTAGGGTTGCCAGAGGCATCTTCAATGGACCCAGAGAGTTTTCTCTGAGTCTGCACCCATGGACTAGCTTTCCCCTATGACACAGAGTGTGGACCACTGTGTGTGTGTGTGTGTGTGTGTGTGTGTGTGTGTGACCTCAATTTAGGTGCAGGAAAATACACACATACCCCTTATCAAAAATGAGCAAACTCTTCCATAAAGTAAATTTTGAAAATATATACTCTTATATATATATTTGCACATTTTGGCCAGTTTCCACATTTTTGTGAATGCAAAGTTGCAACAAGTAAATTTGCCCAAATGGACACCTCTGTATTTGTGCAATTTTTGACTCTGTAGATGTGTCAACCGTGGAGCAAAATTCACGTGAAAATCCTCTCCATTCACTTTCTCTTTGTTCCTGCCCCTTACTTTGTGACTTGGGACTTGGTGGGACTTGGTTTTCTGCCTTAGCTGACCCAGTTAAAGTGTAGGCTCGAACCTTATTGCTTTAATTTATTTTTCTTTAGATATTAATATGCAATGCAACACACAGTGTTCTATGTCACATGCATTTACCTGTTCGGAAATATTCTTACTCATCTGAGCAAAAATCCCAAGCCCAAACTGAAGGGGAAAGCCTAGAAGACAATTTTCTTTGCTGACTGCGGGGTGGGGGGAGTAGGGATTTTACCGAGATGCTGCATTTACCCTCCTGTCCAAGGGGTTCTATATCCCCCCATACCTGTCCCCATTCTTAGCTACTGGCCTGATTTTTGTATGAATCACATTTCAAATGTGAATATACAACTTGGCAAAAATGAGTTATTTGCACATTATCTTCAGATTTTGAAAGAACTGTTCATATCAATTCTAGTCTTTTTAAATCTTGCATGTCCATGTGTCTAAATATCTCCCAGTCAAATTAGCAGCAGTTTTGAGGCCTGCCAATGGAAATCGCTAGATAAGACAATTGACAGTAATGAATTCTTTATGTAGTATAAAATGCCTAGTGGCTACAACTGGCTAATAAATAATGCAGTCTTTTTAATGTAAACTACCTTTGGTTTTGTTCATCATCTCATCTGACACTCCTGCCTCCTCCTTCATTAACCATTAGAGAAGCACACCGCATCAATAAATAAAAAGCCGAGGCACATTTCTCCACAAGGCCTGCCTTGCAATGGAATGACGTGAAGTGGTCATTGGAGGCTCAGGCACCCAGAAAAGCTGTCTTCCAGCCATCCTTTGTTTTTAGTTTCTAATTTTAAAAAACCATAGAGAAGGATGCTATCTTGACTTAGGGTCTTATCTGCAGCTTTATTTTTCTTAGGTATAATCCGATGGTCTTTTCGGAGTCCAGGCTCCCAATTTCCTCTGTTCTTCGTGCTCAGATGTCAAAGAATGAACTCTTCCTGGTCTTGCATCCACCCCGGAAAGAACTGGGCCAGCTGTCTATGCCCCCAAAGTTGGGATTCAGAAGGGGGGAAAGTGGTGGGCCAAAATATGAGGAGGGGAGGAAGCTGGGACCACAGAGAAGCACCCATTCCAATTGCACCAGCCTCCTTCCTTCCCTTCCCTGCCCCTAAGTCTAGACCTCTGAAAATGCCCACCTTGTTAAAAAAAAGGGGGGGCACCAAGGCATTGTAGTGGTTGACTCTGCCGCCACTGTGCCTTGTGCCTTGCATTGGCTGCCCTTAAGCCTGTGAGTATGGACGTTTCTGATCAGATTGCACCAGCAAAGCCTAGATGGTACTTTAGAGGAACTGATAGGAGAGGACCAACCCCATGCTTCTTCCTGCACATTACACATGGCACTGAATTCAGGGTGGGAAGGTTTTAACACACCTAAGATACTTTGAATGGATTCAAAATGTATTGCATAAATACAGTCTTGGGCCAAATTACAGAGAAATCAGCATGGGGAATGGGTTTCCAGTATCTTCAGCTGGATTTACCTGCAGGTAATCTCCATGTGAATTTGGGATGGCCTTCACATATCAATGCAGGCTTTGTCACTGTGCTCCAAGTTGGATGTGTATAAAGAGGTTCTAAGTGTGGTGGATTCTCAGTCTAATTCCTCTGCAAAATGAATTAATAAATGCGGGGAGAAACATTGTCAGCACTTGGTATAGTCAGACATGCGGTTCTTCATCCTCTCAGTAAGTGAACAGCAATCCACATTAGGGATTGTCAAAATATTAGAAATTCTCCCCCTTTGCTAGTTAATGATGCTAGCTTGGAGCTTATCAGGAGAGGAGCAAAGACGAATATTGATGAAAAATTACTGTGCTAGTGAAAAGGAGTTGCATTTCATTTTTCCAGCACTGCATGCAACTTGGGACTTGTATGCACAGCCAGCTTCAGATATGATGGGCAAATTGCCCTCTGGGGAGTGGGTATGGATGCCCCCCCCCCCATGGCGGTCATTTTATGGGAGCAACATGACTCTTGTAATTCCAACTGTGACCACCAGGTTAGGATGTTTGACCTACGGATTTGTGTAACCGTCTGTAGACATTTCACCACACTTGTTTCAAAGATTTTAAACACACACACACACACATTTCTTTTGATGTTCCTCAGATGTTTTGCCTAAGAAGGAGCCCCAAAATGTGCTTCAAAATTCCAATGGCAATTGGAATTTTGGAACTGAGTGATTGGAACTGAGCAATTGGCTCAGCAGTGGATTTTGTGGTGTTCAGAGTAAGTTGGAAGGAGAAGGAGAAGGAGAAAGAGAAGGAGGCAGGGCAAGCAATTTTTCGGTGCCAGGCTAAGACCTTTTTATTTAAACAATATTTTAACAACTCTTAATAATATCTATAGGTTTTAATTTGCAGCCAGGGTGATTCTGGGTTTTAATTGTTTTATTTTACTATGTATCATGTTTATTTATTTTATGTGAGCCGTCCCGAGGCTATAAGCAATGGGACGGCATACAAAAATTCTAAATAAATAAAATAATAAATGAATTTAATTGTGTGAGGGCAGGGAAATCGAAACCCTTTCTGATTCATTGTGACTGGAGCAGGATATAGTGTGAGTTTAGCAAGGGGCGGCTATTTCTTTTTCTTTTGTTCCTTTCCCCCTTGAAGGCCCTTTCCTTGGGCATGTTGGAGCCTTCCCAGTCTGCCCAAGGCACACATCCAACCCCATTTCGACCCATGCCATTGGTGAAATGCTGCTGGAGGCACAGGCATGCCAACGCAACTCTCAGCTGGCACACAACGCATCTATCAAGGGCATCAGTGCCGGCCACCAGAAGGCCTCCTCTTTGGTGGCGGGTGCCATTTGCACCCCTTGCGCTGGTCTTCTCGCCTAGCCGTTGGCCAGTGGTCTTCCATTCCCAGCTTTCTGAGACACGATGTGTTCACACAAAAGGGATTTCTGAAGCAGGGGCGGGGGAGGAAAGGCAGTGGGATGCAGTGAGTTTTTGCATATGCCCTCCAATAAAGCATTCATCTAACATTTCCTTTTCAAATGAAGGCCACAGTGCAAGAGAAGGTTGGCATTTTCATAAGAAATCCCTCTCTTTTATTTCCATTGGCAGGCATGGTTTGTTGCATCTCTCATGCCAAACTCTGCTCCAGGGAATGTTAAACCAATTCTTGGGTCCAGCTTCAGGGCAAAGACATTTTTTTCATTATTATGGAAATGTGCGGTGTGTGTTTTATTCTCTTCTGGCATAAAATGATGTAACTCCAAAGACTGTGGAAATTTGGTTAAAGCTCTGGTACTTACTTTACAAAAAATGCTGACCTACAGGAAAGAAAATTAAAAAGGTGAACTTTTAATTATTGCATTATCATTGTCAGCCAGCAAATGCTTTTTCTTAAGTTAATATTATCTCCCCAACCCCCAGTCTTTGATATAACCTGTGTATTGGTATTCATACAGTGAATCCCCTCTTGAAAAGTCTAGACTTCATGTCAATACGGCTTCTGAATGGTGACATGGTTTATAGATGGTGGATATTAATAATTGACATTAAAAAATATTTAATTTTACTTTAATAGAAGACTAGGGAGGACAAGGCCAATATGCCCTTTTAATAAATTGATACATAAGTAAGTGGAAGCTGGTGAAATCATTTGGACTATCAATTAAAGTTGTTGAATCACCAGACCTATTGGAAGAATGAAAATTACTTTCTTATGCGATTATATTGTTAATCCTGTAGGTTGGAATCTTTCGGCATTATTGTGTGGAAGAATCTGCGGAGGGAGGCAGCTTGATTTGAAGAAGCAGCCCTCCATTCACAGTGCTGAGCAGGGATGAAAAAGAGAAGGAGGCATTTTGCTTCTATCATAATAATAGAACCCAGGATCATGCAATGAAGCGGATTGCTGGGATGGTTTTAGTTAAACTATGGAATCCAAACCCATGAGATGCACTGGTGCCCACTAATTTGGATAGCTATACAAAGTGGGGTTGGATGCATTCTTGCAGGAAAACACTACCTAATGAGCACTCATCCTGATGGCTAGAGGTCACCTTCAATACTCTAATTGATGGGAAACAGGAGTGTGATTATGCAGTTCCACTCATCTGACTTGTGGGCTTCCCACAGGCAGCTCTTCGACCATGGTAGGAAAAGAATGCTGGATGCCATGGTACTTTTGTCTGGCTCAACGCAACTCTTCTTAGACTCTCATGTGGTTGTTGTGATGCCCAGGCGAGCCATGTTGCCCCTGAACTGGATGGACAAACACTGTGAGCTGATATGAAGCATCTTCCTTTGTTCCTATATGTGTGATAGGAGAGTTATGGAATGGTAGTTTTGAAGGTGCTCAAGGTGATCTTTCTCCCGAAGTGACAGGGGTTTTCTCCCAAATAGCATTGTTCTTGCCTTTTTCAAGTATTCCGTGGAACATCATATGCATGCATGCATTTTTAAATTTCTTGTGATGCTTTTTCCTATAGTTTGATGCAGATACCCACTGGATGTTAAAGGCTGTTTGGCCAAGATATTCATTTTCATCCTGTTTGCAGACACACACATTTGTATTGCTAAAAATAGCCAGCTGGAGGTCAAGGTACAAGAGACCTCCTTGCGATACGCCAACAGAGAAGTCCGTTGTTTTCAGCCTTACTATACACCTGCTGCCTCCAAGTGAAGCAGTTTTATCTCTCAACATTTTAAAATGCAAGTTTATGTATCAGAATCCTGAAATACCAAAGTTCATTCCTGAGAGAAAGACAGAAATGACTTTGACACTGTTCTTTCCAATGTCCTTTTGGGGTTTGTCCTTGTTCTATAAAGAAGCAGATAGGGTTCAGATAGTCTTTAAAATGAATGCCTGAGAAGTGTTCAAAACAAAAATGACAACGGTCGCATGAAAGATTGCTTTATTGAATACAAAACAGGGTGGTGGAAGTTCAGCTCTTAGAATTAGAATACCAATGTTGTTAGGATTGGTCTGTTTAATACTGCACCTTCAGAAGGTATGACAAGGCCCGTCTTTCTGCATAGGACAGGAGCTTGCAGTTTTAGTCAGTCTTCCACAACCTGACACCTTCAGATGTTTTGGGCTTCAGCTCCCATCAGCCTTAGCCAGCACGCCTGCTTTGGAATGCTGGGAGTTGTAGTGCCAAACATCTGGAGGACACCAAGTTGGGAAAGCCTGGATTAGGCAACAGCCTGTCGAATTTAACTCACTGGTTGTGATATACTGCAACTATTGTCTCTTTTAAGAATGTTTTGGCAATATGCAGAAATTGCTTCTTTTGGGGAGAAGGTTATAACACAGATAAATTTTGCACAGGGACAGTCTTGAATATTCACTGATGGGCACCCTCTTTAAAATTATATTCCTTCTTCAGAAAAATTAACAAAGTGTCAGCGCGAATGGATTTTGTGTGCCCCTTTGACAGCAAAGAGACTGATATTACAAACACTGGAACGATACTGGAAAGAGAAAGGCTTGCTTCCTAGCATGGAATGGATTGAGACCTTTACAATGCTTTCACAAGTGAATGGTTGGCATGTACAGACCACTTATTTAGCTACTTGGTCCCTGTTTTTTGAAGTTCATGCATAATTGCTAATAAAACAAAACAAAACTTGCATTTCCATCTACAACCACTTCTTATGTATCCATTGCTATGAATATGTAGAACTTCCATGCATGTAGCTGCCTGTATATTTCTGAGTCCAGTCCAAGGTGCTATAAAGCCCTGTATGGCTTGGGAGCGTAATACCTGCAGCGCTAAGAATGGCACCTTGCCACATCCCCCGCTCCACCTGGGTTTTCTTCCTCTGCCTTTCCATACTGCCATTACACAACCACAAGGTGGTACTGCAGTATACCAGAATTGTGCAAATACACAAGTTTCTCCTAGTGCGAATTCCAGATAATACCAGACTTTCCTCAGTCTAAGAAGAAAAGCCGCAGAAATGCAGAGAGGAAACCATCAATGATAACAGTATCATGGAAGGGAGCAGCGGAATACTGTGCATGAGAATCATGGGCACATGGAAATGCCTTGTGTCAAATCCTGCTATCCGTGCAGTTTCACTTGTCATTAATCCACCCTTGCAGGTAAGTTCCCTTTGTTTGAAATAAATTCAACAGGTATCTAAAAAGGATTAAAACATACACAAACGGCGTGTTGCTTTCTGCAGCAAAAGAAAAGACAATGACAGTGATATAATTCCACCCTGAAGTGTGATATCTGTTGTAACACGTCTTACGTTTTTAAGAAATGCATGCACTTAACAGAGGGAATGACTATATGCAACGCTTTCCAATGCAGATATTTTCCAGGAAATGACTTCATAATATCAGATTCTGTATCTCTTTATGGTACCTACTGGTGTTTACAAGCTATCAGCAGGGAGGTTGAAAGAGTTCATGTTTGCAATTTAAAATACGGTTGTTTCTCCTCACCAGTTTCAGCAACACTGAAAGAATGCTTTATACACAAAGAAGTATCCAAATTGGGCATTCTCTGCTATGCAAAACCAGAACCCGAGGAAAAAGAATCATAATGTTGAACTCAATAGCGACATTTGTGTCATTTGTCTTTGAGATGTAAGAGGAAACCATGCCAGGTAGGTTACATGACAACTCCCACCTGGCCTATCCTGGCTGGGGATGACGGGGGGTTGTAGTCCACCTCATCAGAAGGGTGCTAGGTTGGGGGAGGCTGCAATAGACACGTTCAATCCAAGGGCCAAAACTGGGGGAATGATCCTGCTATAGCCCATGTTTTCCATGCAGAAGATCCCAACGTTTGATCTCCAGCCCCCAGTTAAAAGGCCAGCTAGCAAGTAATGGTAAAGTTGGCTGTGTGGCAAGCTGCTGCCAGGTTCAACAGTCAATGCTGGACTGGGTAGGCTTATGGTCTAATTCAGTACATGGCAGTTTAGGTCTATGCACATCACAGACCATCTTTGACTGGTCCTCCCAGGGATTTTCTTTCTACACTAAAGCACACATTTCCTTCTGGCTGGCAGAGAATGCTGGGAGTCGTCTGGCTACGCATGAAAGGATTGTGCCCTGAACAGGCCTACCTTGCGGAAAAAATCCTGAACTCAGGCAATGTGAGGGGTGGCTTAATCCTTTCCCTTCAAATTCCCAATGTGATGTCCCAGCCACTACCCCTTATTTACTGGCGCATTTTAGAAAACAGGTAGAGGGTTTAAATTTTAAACAGCCTTAGTACTCCACTAAAATGTGGAATTTCCCCAGTTTCAGATCTTCCACATTTAGGGAAATACGGACTTTGCTGAATCTCACCCCAACTATGTTTTACAGTTGAACAAGATTCCTTTGTTCTGCCAGCCACTCATTGGAGGAATGAGAGGTGATGTCTTTTAACTAGAATTATTTTTTCCACTTGTGCTGATTCACATTAGCATTTATGAGCTCTTGTGCTCTTATGCCAATGAGCGTTAGTTAATGCAAATTAGCATGAATGTGTATTAACACTAAAGCCAATTAGCACTAATTCTCACCACAAAGAAGTGAAAAATCAAAGTCCATAGAATTCTCATGACTTGGGAAAAGCTGCCCATCTACAAACAGGTCAGATTCACGGAAATCTGAACTCATTAGACTCGTTCTCAGACTCTTCCAGTGTCCCTCCTCACCTTCTATCCATTTCAGTAGCAAGCTTGGGAAATCCCAAATTAAATTTCACTGTCCTGTTTCATTTCTATCCTTCCTTCTGATACCATGTCAAAATGCAGCTTTTCTGTCAAGGCTAATGGAATGTCTCCTTACATATACACCTCCCTGGACCTTAAGATCATCCACGAAGATCATCTGTTTTCCAAGACCCACCTTAAAAGAAGTGAAGAAGGTGGCCACAAGGGGAAGGGCCTTCTCGGCTGTGGTGCCCTGACTATGGAATTTGCTTCCTTGGAATACACGACTGGCACCAACTCTAGATAAGTTTCTTTTGGCACCAGGTTGAATGTTTTTATTCTCTTACCACTGTAATCGTTGATGAACATCAGGTTTTATATTGGCTTTTAATATGTTGATTTTGGTACATTTGCATTGCTGTTTATTATGGTATTTATAGCTTTGGTTCTTTTGTTCATTGTTTATGTGATTGTATCTTATTGATTATATAGATGCTTTTATGATTAGTGTTATTTCTTTTAAATTAACTGCTGATATCGATATTGTTGATATTATTGTTTTAAATTGATTGATTGTTGTTATTAAACTATTTTATCAGGTTTTCTAGTATAGCTGTTGAGAACCCTGGGCTAATGAATGGAATATAAAAACCTAAATAAATAAGGTTTTGCTTGACAGCCTATTTTTCTTCCGTTTACTACATAATAATTCACCATCATTGCCTGCATCACCAAGAAAAAATCTGCCAACGCCTCCTCCAGTCAGGCTGGAACAGCACTGGCAAAAGGGTTCTGAACTGGGCTTTTTGGGAATCCCTCATTTCCGCCTGGGTTTTGGGAAGGGATGGTTTTTAGGATAAGGGAGCACACACTGGGACAGAGTAGCTTCCAAGTTCCCGTAACTCAAAGGAAGCTGCATCAGTCTGGACAAACTTTGTTGTTGTTGCTAGTCGTGAAGTCGTGTCCGACCCATCGCGACCCCATGGGCAACATTCCTCCAGGCCTTCCTGTCCTCCATCATCCCCCAGAATCCACTTAGGCTCATGCCAACTGCTTCAGTGACTCCATCTAGCCACCTCATTCTCTGCCGTCCCCTTCTTCTTTGACCAAACTTTATTAACACTCAAAGTTTCAGAATTTCAAGAATGTCAAGAATGTTCCAATATCTGGTCAAGCTACTGATGGGTTTTAAGAACATTTATTCCAACATTCTTTCATATCCATCTTCATTGTTCAAAGCATCTTCTGCTCACAATAAAACAGTAATTCGATCAAACAAAACACCATGAGATAAGAGTTCCATCATGAAAATACTTGCCTGGCTGGCTGATAGGTTGCCGTACCATATCCTATCAGAATCCAAGGAATCTAAATGTGGCCTTGTCTTACCAGGTGTGCTTTCACCATGCCAGATGTGATCAAGCAGTGCTTCCAAGCAGGACTGCCACTGCAACCCTCTCTCCTTTGGTAGCCCTGCATGGAACTAGGACAGGACAACAGTGCTGTTTGACCCACTTGCCTGGCTTTCTGGCCTCCAGCTGGAAAGTTATCCACCACGCGGATTTCTCTGCAGTGGCCCGGAGTGCCCGATATGCTGTCATTTGTGAAAATCAAAGCAATGGACAATTAGCCATGAGACAAGCCCACAGGGAATGACTCAGTAGGCTTGTTAGCAGATGGTGCACCCATCAACGTGAATGAGAAGGTGGAAGAATGTCAACAGAAATGGAGGCACCGCCATCAATGGACACTTTGCCAGGAGTCCTGTCTAATCAGGAGCTAGTTATGGTAATATTGGAAGTTGGCTGTTACAAAGTGGTGATCAAAGCCTTCTGAGAACATCAGGGCCTCCTTCACATGTGGCAACTCACATTTGGAAAAAAAGGGGGGGTAGGATTATCCTGGCTATGTATTGTATCAAGACAATGTGAATTAACTGCATCACCCCCAGTTTTCCCTCTTCCTCTTTACCCTTGGACTTGGGTAAGAAAGACCTGCTAGGAAAGATGTCTAAATTACCAGCAACTGCATAGAACCTGACTTGAAAGGTAAGGTTCAATAGACATCAGAAGCTACTTACTAGGTAATCATTTTGATTTTTTAGAAAACTGCTGTTGTGACTTCCAAAATCCAATTCTCAGTTCACCCATCACTTTATTTTTGGAGCTGGAAAAAGGAACAATAAAGCCATGTCTATGGCAGACAATGAGTTATTGGTTAATTAAACAAGGGAACATCTGTATCGATGGAATACTTTCATTTATACACATCAAATTAAAAGAGTAGCTAATTGTTTTTAGGTCACATCATCCATTCACTCTTAACCAAAATATACTTTGCTTGCAAGGCACCCTTCCTCCTCCAATTTAGCATTTTATTCGCAAGAGTCTCCACATGGGTTAATATGTCCTTCTCACCCACTACCCCCCAGTCTTCCAAGAAATCTATTGTGACAGCTTCCTTGAATACTTAACTGGCAGTGACAGTCAGGCTGAAGAATCAATAACTAACCCTTTGGTGCAAGAGGCAATCTTGGGCAATTATTTGCATGTCATGTTGAGACACTTGGAGGCTGAAATATTATTCCAAGCCTTCGTCGGAAGGGATTTCAGTAAATATGTATTTTCAATTGACTCCCAGTGCCTTGGGATGTACTTGAATTATTCTCAAGTGAATATTCATGAAGTTTGACAGCAGCATTTACCACTCCATTATGGCAAAATTTAAGAGCGTGGCTGCACTGCTTGCCATTGATATTACCATGACAGTGAGAGAAAACAAAGCTACACCACTTGATTGAAACCTTCATTTTATTGATTGATTCAAAACCACGCAAAGGTCAGAAATGGTTCCAGGAAGCCAGTTTGGAGATATATCTTCCTGCCTTCCCATCTGTGGAGAGTGAAGGAAGGTAGACCTTGAGGGTTGCTTAGTAACCAGCTGCCATGCTTCTGTCTGGTGCAGATATAGGGATACGTGCACAAAACAGCAAAGGAAGGGCTCCGAACTCCCTTCCTAAAAGTCCACTCTGCCAATCGGGCTATTGCTTTATGGCTTCTGCCCATGTCTAGCAAAGCTTCTAAGTATATAGTAATGAGGAACCTTTCGCCAACATTACATTACAGTCATTTTCATGGTATTTTACTTTATTGTTTTATGTTTTAAATTGTCCAGAGAATTTCAGCCATTGGGCAGTACAAAAATTAAACTAAATTAAATCAATGGATCCTATTTCTATATCAGTTATATCATAGAATAGTAGAATTGCTAACACTTCGGTTAAAAATTCCATGAAAAATAATATTAATTTTTAAGGGAAAACATTTATAAATTGCATTTTTTCCCCAGGACCTCAAAATTAAAAGCAACACACACACAAATTACAACAAAATTAAACTATATTTAAATAGTAAAACAATACACACATGCAATTAAATTATTTTTAAAATTGTCCAAAAGTTGGCAAACTGTGCAGGATTTCTCTACCTGTATATAACCCAGTAGGGATGAAAAAGAGTTGCAATGCCAGGATGCTGCTATAGAAAACATCTTATCTCATATACCTACTAACTTAACCTCTCTTTTTGGTAAGGTATATTATAAGGTCCCTGATGGAGATCTCAAATAATTGGGAGGAAGAGAACTTTCAGATATTTTGCCCTCAAGTCATGCAACTAAGATATATGAAACAAATTAAAACTCACAATTAATTTATGTGGCATGTTTACCTGGGAGTAAATTCATTTGAGCACCATGGTGCTTACTTCTTAGTTCCCATGATCAACTTTCTTAGGCTGCTGAGTGTGAACAAAAGATCTTGATCCAGCTGAAATGCAGCCCTCAGCTTTGAACTGGAAATATAAAAACTCCTGCAAAGCAGCACCACCATTTAAACTGGAATCCACTCAAGGGGAAGAAAAGATATATCCATCCTCTGCTTGATCCTTAGGCCCATTCAGTGGCTTTTTCTCTTCACTCTGGTCAGGGGAAACCTGTCTTTGGTGAAGCTGGCTTTCTAGAGAAAGTGCTGGATGGAAGATTTCCCCCCATCTCCCTGGCCAGGCCAGCTTGGCCTGCCCACGGGGAGGAAGCATGAGGCAGGCAGAGATGACATGCCCAATGGATCGTCAAGTTGGCGCTTAGACCAGGACGGATCCATATGGCAGCTCTTCCCCAGCTGTGGGAAACCTCCAAAAAGCCAGGTCACCAGCCAATGTGTGAAGGCAACGATTCCCACCACCTCGGTTGGAGCATCAGAGGCATGTCCTTGCTCCCCAAGAAGGATTGGGTGGATTTGCAGCCAGTGTCCCTAATCTGAACTGCTTCCTCATCTCTCTTCTACAGTTACCCAAACAATGGCAAAATGTGAAAGCCACACTGGTGTCTTGTTGGTGCTGGGACAAAGAGGATCCAACGATTATCCAGCCACTCTAGCTGAAGGTGGCACGGCACGGCTCCTGGGGTGACACTGCTCTGCATTCTTGGCCAGTCCCCTGCTGACTGGCATAGCACTCTTTTCCAAACCGTTGCTATAGGGAGATGCCTCCAGAAAGCAGTGTATGGAAGCCACAACCCACCACACTTTTTTCATTCCAAAGCACATGGTTTCCTCATACCAGACCCTTGGTCCAGCTCTTGGTCCAGCTCGTCCTTCACCATCAACATGGACCAGCAGGAGCTCCTCAGGGTTTTGTGCAACATGTTTGTCTTGTGCTACTTGCAGATGCCAGGAATCGACAAGGGGGCCTTTTGCCACTGAGCTGGAGCTCCTTCCAACCATTCAAACCAGGCTGAGCAAATGAACTTTTGGCTCAATGTGAAGTAGGGATACACTGAGGAGTTCATCACATGTTACCTCAGTAGCTTTTCTGCCTGTGAGCCAAGTCAGGGTTCTGTTTTTGTTTCTGGATGGGCTTCCATCTCTACAACAGGCCATGCTTTGTGCCCACCCTTCCTAAATTGAGTCCGTCACTCATGGTTGAATCCAATTCTGACTCAGAACAGAGGGAGGGACAGAAATCTGCAGATGAATTGCCAAGGTCAGAGGGGTCAGAGAAGAAAGAGGCATGCAGTCAGGAACAGCTTCAGACTCTGTGGGAAATCTCAGTGAGCATGCAGAGGGAGTGACGGAGTGGGGAGCTTCCTTAATCCAATAACACAGCATCAGGTTAAGAGGTTAGACCAGCTGAGAAGTGTCAGACACTCCAAGCGACCAGCCCTTAAGCAGCAGGATTCACCCAGAAGGTGGTGTTAACTCTTTTCTGTCCAGGGAATGGAGGACAGCTGGCTATCTTAGAATCAATGTCTATTCATATAGCTGCAATTCCCTAATAGACACTATTCTAACTTTTCCTGTTGCTTCTGTGAAAGATCACTTCAAAACATTTCTTTTACATTACAAAGGCAGCCTAAATGGTCAGCTTCAACATAATAAAGCCTTTGGATTAGTACCATGTGTCCTAGTTTGTCTGGAGGGAAGATGGCCCACAACAGTGCTCTTTTTAAGATACAAATCATGGTATTTTGTATGTTCTTTGCAAATTGCAGAAATGTATACATATTTCCTTAGCAGGCTTTTAAAAATGCATAAATCATGGCACATCTTTGAGACTGAAGTCTGTAACCATGACTTTCACTGTAGTGAGTTTGACTTGCTGGTCAACTGGAGATCAGGGAACTGAATTGTGAAAATTCATCAGATTTTCATCTTCCTATTGGGTTCTTCACCTAATCCAAATGTGAAAGTTGTATTTAGCTGATGGTTGATCAGTGCAGTTAGATGGATCCTCCATGGATTTGAGGATCCTTTTCAAAAGCAATCCAAAGTAGCATTTACCACCACAGCTTCTGGAAGGGAATTCCATAAATTCACAAAATCACAGGACAGGAGTGGGCCTACTGACTTTTGAGTTACGAGAGGAGAATGCAAACAGATCTGAGGGGGAAGAAAGAGATAATAGAGGAACATTTGCGAGCACCAGGCCAGAATGAAAGGCGGTGGGGGAAGGAAAGTGACTTGGAGTAACTCATCGTTCGGCAGTCAATATGTCATTGAATCCATATGCATGTAGACAGGAAGGTCAAGGAAATGTTACCCAATGGAGGAAGCCTGTAGGGTCTCATCCATCAAATCCCTATTAATAATAGAACAGATTATTCACAGATAATGCAAATATAATTACAGTCACCCAGTAGCCCTGGTAGGGAAAGAGCACATATTTGATGTATAAAATACACTACGAACTCTCTTTGACAAAGAGTCTGGATCATTTTGCGTAAGAATTTCAATGTGACCACAGCAAACTAACATTCCTGGAGAAATACTGAGTTAAATCTCTGTTTCTTTGACATACTTGACCATATAACGGTAATCAGTGCTAAAACAAAAACCATGATAAAACACGTGCCTCAAATACTGGCTATATGGTGAGAATGGAAACCTAGCAGTTGTCTTTCTACTTCTACTATGCAAGATCTTTAACTGGAGATGTGTGGAGCTCAAGCTGGATCCCTTAAGTGTGCTGAGAACCAGTGGGGTCTAGTGAGAAGGGTGTTGCACTAAGACTAGGGAAATCCAGGTTGAAATTCCAACTCAGCCATGAAGCTCACTAAGTGACTTTAGGCCCATTGCTTACTCTCAGCATAACCTACTTCTCAGGGTTGTCGCAAGGTTAGATTGGAAAAAAGGAACAAGGCTACCTTGGCTCCTTAGAAGAAGGAGAAGGGATAAATGCAACAGCACAATCCATATGTGCCAAACCCTTGTGTGTCCTTACTGGCCATCCTTGACTTTCTCCACAAAACCTACGACTCTCTATCAGGAGAAGGGGACAGAGGGAAAATGCGAAAGGGTGAGATGTTCAGGGGATCTGAAGAGCTGCAGTGTGAGAAAGCTGAAATGGCGGCCAGGAACAGCTGCCCATCCAGAGTAGCAACGCCAAAGGCGGAACAGTCCAGGCTTGACCATGATTGAAGTGTTGTGCCCTCGGTACAAGATAAGAACTGCTAATTGCTTTTGCTTTTATGTGCCATCAAGTCATCTCTGACCAAAGGCGACCCTAGGAATGAAAGGCCTCCAAAATGTCCTATCTATGACAGTCCTGCTCAGGTCTGCTAAACTCCAGGCCGCGGCTTTCTTTATGAAGACAATCTATCCTGTATCAATCATCTGTTCCATTTCTTCTCCTTCCTCCTGGCATGATTGTCTTCTCCAAGGAGTCTTCCTTCTCATGAGGTGCCCAAAGTATGTCAACCTCACTCTTGTAAAGAACGCTAGCCCCTGCTCCCCTTTCTAGCACTGCAGTCAGGTTTCTCCACTGTATTCGGGGGAAATGCCGTTCCCATCCTCCTCTTGGTATGGCACAGTGGCTAAAGGTGCAGTGCCATTTAGAGGTACCTGAGAACAAGCCTTGTTGTGTTTCATAGGACCTTCTTCTGAGCAGACATGTATAGGATTGTGCTATAAGGCTTCTATCATGCACACATTTACATAGGAGAATCTCCTCAACCTTCTGCTAAGCATCGTTCCTGCTTGCTTGCTTGCTTGCTTGCTTGCTTGCTTGCTTGCTTGCTTGGCAGACAGAGAGCTAGAGAGGCAGGGGCACCACCACCATCCTCTGGGCCAGTGCAAGAGGCAGGTAGACAGGCAGGTAGCAAAGGTGAAGAAGATAGGCAACTCCAGGGATACGGACCCAGAAAGTAAGTGCCCAAATAGAGCTATCTTTGACACAAGCCCTGCAGATTCCTATGTGCTTTTTGTTATTAATATTTGAATGGAAGTCTAACATTTGGCATAAAGAAACAAGTGAAAACCCCAGAGGGAGAACATTACGGTAAGCGGTTATGGCTTAAAAGGGGAATCAGCATTGGTATTAGAAGCACGGGATATAATTAAGGTTTTGAGTGTTTCCTTTTTTACAGGATGTTTGTGTTCAATAAATTCTGTTGCTAGATTTGGTTCATTACCAACACAATATAAATATTCACGAAGAAAGTGTGTTCTTAATGAATTATTCTGATTGCTTTAATTACATTTGCAATCTGTTACTTCTTGTATGGTCTTAGGAAAAAGCAATTGCTTGTTTGATGCACAATTGTTTTCTGCAATGCTAAATCTGGGAACAAACTGGCTCCCAAGTATCAACTGAATGAAATAAAAATATGCAATCTACTTCCATGAGAGGGTCTGCCACTGATTTCAACCCGACATAGGCCAACCCTGGTAGTTGACCATCACTAGGCATGGACAATTACTGAAAGCTCAGACAGAAGACAACACATCTCTGGGTTCCTGAGAAGCTTCGCATGGAGACCTTTTGTCTTTCTATTAGAAATGAGGCAGGTTTGATTCATTTGAGGGTTAATAGCATGTCTGATCGGTGGAAGAATGTCAGAATCCCTGAAATGCCATGTGAATAGAATGGAAAGCATAGGCATTCCACAAAAAAGAAGCGTGCTTTGCTCATTGGAGTGGGAGAATAGCTTTTTTAGAGATGGTTTGACGGAAGCATGGTTTGCCATGGGGAATGTTACATTTGTTACACTTATCCCTCATCACTTCTGGACAAACAGATTTTGCAGACTTCTGAAACCTACAGAACCTATTTCCTAGGTAAGATAGTTGGATGAATTTCACCATGTGGACAGTGATGGTTTCTCAGAGCACGTTCAATGCTCTGTAAAAGGAACAGCTGTAATAGTGTAATCTCTACACTAGATTTAAAGATATGATTATAGAAAAGGAAAAACAAGCGACTATGTGGATGAAAAGGATAATAAGTAAAATTTATAAGGTATTGTTAAAAGAACAGGATCAATATAATCCACTTATGGGAAGTAGATTTGAGGAAGAACATCAGTAATGAGGATTGGAGAAATATTTGGACAAAGGATATTAAATTGTATGTCAGTAAGAATAAGAGGAAACTTCTATGAAATTGTATGGAAATGGTACCTAACTCTGGTGAAGTTGAACTATATGGATAATAAATATTCCAATTTATGTTGGATATGTTGTCATGGAGTGTGTACATATTTTCATATGTGGTGGGAATGCGAATATATAATAAAGTTTTGGAAAGAGGCTTTTAAAGAGATTAGTAAATTATTAGTTTAATAATTTGAAACAAAGTTTAAATATTGAAACGTGCCCTGAGGTAGCATTACTTTCAGTATTTGATAAGAAACAATGGAGTTGGAGCAATAAAGAACTAATAACAAATTTAATAACTGCTGCAAGATTAATCATAGCTAAGAATTGAAGAGTAAAATATGATCACCAGTTGTGTGATTGGTACAGAGAAGTATGGAATATAACTATTAATGATAAATTAACTGCGATATCAAAGTGAGAAAAGGGCATATAAAGAAAAATAACTTTAATGAGATGTGGAGCACATTTATTGAGTATATGCTAAAAAAAGGGAAAGGATCTTTTTCTGTCAAAAGAATCATTGCAGTTTTGGAAGGGGGAAACATCCTGAAAGAATATTTGAATGAGTTTTCTATCTCTAACATGTATCCTATGGCCCTTGTGGTGAGGGAGCATGCCATCTTTAAGTTCTATTTTAATTGTACATTAATTTTATGTTTTTACTTAAGTTGTACGTTTTTTCTTGGTGGTATTTTAGATTGAATTTTTTTTTAAATAAAAATTTGAAAGGAACAGCTCGTGTTTGCCAGCAGCCTCTGTTATGCTCTGTTCAGGATAACATTCCATATATGTCTTTGGACATCTAGAAATGCTTTCCTACCAGAAGCAATGGCCAAGGGGACTGCAGTATGTTTTGGTATTTCTGCCCAACGATGGCAATTCTATCTTGTCCTTTTTGGGCTCCTCTCTTCTGTACATATGTGAGTTGACCTGAATGGATTGCATAGATTGTACTGGAGACTGATTTATGAAAAGCACTGGGGGAGCCTTGAGGGGCCAAGGCAAGGATGGCCGTGAGTAAATGATGCTGTTCTGCCAAGAGTACCACTCTCTTCTCTATCCCCCGCAAGAGCATCCGTGGACATCAATAGACATATCAGCATCAAATATACAAATCAATTTGGAGAGGAACAGCCTATCTTCAGAAAAAGAAGTGGAGGATTTTGTAACATGCAGCTGTATGTTTATGGTTTCAGGTCTATCAGTGGTGCCCTTGATTCTCATAAGCCCAAACTCAGAGGCTTCCAAGCAGCCACTGCAGAGTGGAAGGTGTGAGAGGGGCAACCGCAGTGCCTTTCATGCTTCACCTTGCTGTCCAGCCAAGGTACTTCAGTTGGAGGCTAGAGCACCTCAGGATACCTTATGCCCTGACAGCCCCGTCTCCTCCCCGCTCTGCTCCTGGAATGCCCCCTTTACTGCATCTCCGAAGTTGATTTTGCGACTTCAGAGGGAAAGCCAGTGCAGTTCTTTCTGTGTGGGCTGCAGTGGTCAAAGCTCCTTCTGAGACCTTCAGTCTAGGAAGCCAAATTATCCGATGCTCCTCCTAGACTCTGGGTAGGGGCCATTGCATCATTCTGTTAGAAGACTTTCCTGTCTCTTCTAAACTTTCTAGGGTTCAGCCTTAACCTCCTAAGAAAGCTAACCTTTTATACAAACAAGGAATGCAAATCATTTGGTATGTTATATTAGGGATTTCCTTCCAAGAACCTCTCTTTTCTGCTTTTTTGTTTTTCTGTCTCCAATGTCATGTTGTAGTCTGTGCCTGAGTAGAAGTTGTGGGAAATTCCACATTGTCAAAGCGAAGACAAACAACACGGCCCACTGAGGATGTGTGCAAAGCTCTCTGTGTAACTAGACTGCGGCTTACCTGGGTTTTGATTAGAAGTGCGCACACACTCACACACAATCGCACAGCAAATCAGAGAGAAAGCGCAAGAGGGAAAGCATCTGCTTTGAATTTATCAGCCGAGCAAATGCAGAAAGCAAGTGTGTTTAGTCTCCAGGCTGCCGGCAAATGCTTCAAATTCTCCACTGCTCTGCTGACTTTTGAACCGTTTGGCACATCTTCAATAAGAAATTACATCACTGAAGCTCTGGAAATCCAGCCTAGTCCCAGAGATGTGAAGAAAATAAGCCATTCTTCAGTCAAAGTCTTGGCCAATGCTACTACGCTCAATTTCAAGCATAATAACAGCCATGGGGCACAATACTCTAGGAAGTGATACACTACAAGTCCTGATGAAATGGAAAGAATTGCCATTAAGTCCCACACTGGATTTACTGTTAGGGATGCAAAGGAATTGCTTTCTCTTCCTCCTCCTCCTCCTCTTCTTCTTTGCCGGAATGTAGCTCCTGTGTTCAGCCTGAGAACCAAAACATTCTGTTCCCCAAATCCTTACTGCCCTCAGTTTGCAGTGCGATTTGTGCAAACAACCAAAAATGCATTAAAATGCTTGCATTTCAGAAATCTGCACAATGAATGTATGCATCTGAAAAAAGAGCATGAAAATACACAAGAATGTCAATGTGACAAGGAAAAAATGTTCAGTATCTAATATGGACATATGTCAGAAGAACGAGTGAAGAGAAGGGAATCAGAGAAGACTGACTTATTTATTTATTTAGAAAATTTGTAGACTGTCCATTACTGTTGTCTCTGGATGGCTTACAACAATATTTCAATCCTAAATAAAATAAGTTAACTGTTCCACACTGAGCATAAAACCAATCCATTTAGAAACTGAAATAAATCTAACGCAATTAAAATTGCTATATGTTAAAATATTGGTCAAATAAGGAGGTCTTGACCTGGCGCCGAAAAACATATAATGACGGCACCAGGTGGACCTCTCTAGGGAGCGCATATTAATGGTTTGCTGATCTACACTTACTGTGCGCCCATTTTGAAGCCAGTCTTTGGGACTGGGAGAAGTACAATACAACAGGAAGATGAATCTAGCTCCCGATGGGAGCACCTACATGCTGGGACTGGAACTAAAAAATTCCAACCACGGCTGAAACACCTTGCACTCCCAGGTATTGGTTAATAATAGTGTGCCACTAGTCAGATTTTTTATGCTTAAGAGGCAGGCTTTATTTCTTCGGTTTTCCTGAGGATTCCCAGTGCTCAGCTCTCCTTCTGAAAATGCTTGGCCAATTTGATTACAGCTCAGGAATGATGAGCCTACCTTTCATGATAGGATCATACCTTTAGGATCCTCTTGACGCTACCCTTTTATGTTAGTGTAGCAAATACTCTGTGAGGGGCTGAACTCATGGATGTTTAGGATACAGCAGGCAACACAAAAGAAATAAAATGTTGGACATACTCATATTGGGGATGCTTCCTCCTGGTTCTGTGGTCGAATTTAGGTTTCCCAGGACAAACTGGAGGAGGTCCCAGGAACCAAAGGGCCCACAAAAGATAACCTGTCAATGCTTTAACCTAATGGCCACCAACATCTGCTAATGGCTTTCTAGAGGCAAGGACATCTTCTCCCAATTGGTCAATTCAAGTTCTGCCAGAAAAACCATTCAGAACAGTAAAGATACCTCAAAAGCTCCTAGAACAATATCCAGAAATAATGCCTTCTTTCATAATGGCTTATCTCATATTACTAGAAACCAAAGGGGCCATCCCATGAAGCTGATTGGTGGGAGACTGAAGACAGCTGAAAGGAGGGACTGCTTCACACAGTGCCTAACCAAACCATGGAATTCTCTTCCACAAGACGTAGCGACAGCTGCCAATTTGGATGACTTTAAAAGGAGATTGGAAAATTCATGGAAGAGGAGGTGGCTATCAATGGCTCCTATTCCTGATGACTTTATGCTACCTCCAGTATCAGTGGCAGCATACCTATGTGCGGCAGGAGCTGGGGAACATGGGTGGGAAGCTGCGGTTGCACTCATGTCCTGCTTGTGGGATCCTGTGGGCAGATGTTTGAGACTTGGCCATGGTGGGAACCACTGCATGAAGCAGTGTATCAACTCTATGCTGGACCAGATGGGCCTTGGCCTGAGCCAGCAAGGCACTGCTTATGTTCTTAATGCATAAAAGCCATCCTGTTGCATCTTGGGCTCCACATGGTCAAAATTCTCTGTCCAGCAGGGAGCCAGATCTCAGTCTCACGGCACAGTCCAGGGAAGTCAAAAGGTGACATGCTCCAAGCAGCTACTGAAAATGGAGAGGGCCTAGACCTTCATGGGAGGACACATGCACACACCATTCCTTGGCAACAGAGAACAAGCTTTTTGTGAAGATAGCCCCAAGTTCAATATTCAGCATCTTCCATTAGAAATATTCAATCGCCACAATAGGAAAGGTGTTTGCCTGCAAACTAGTGCCAGACAGAGTGGACAATGCAGGAATAGATGGACAAATACTGTGACCAAGTAAGAAGGTCACTTCCTATATTCTGATGTCAATAAACCCAGTCCAAAATTTCAGGCTGCTGTGTTTGTCCACATCAACAGACAGATTCTAGAAACTTTCAACTCTAGGAGGGAGCAGGTGGTTTATCAAGGATCTTACTGGCTTATTCAAGACCAAAGTATCTGAAACTACTTTGTATTGTAACAGGGAAATATCTGTGACTGGTTCATAGGATCACCGGAGCTCATCATGGGGCATTTAAACTACAGTGGGTTGTAGCACTCACAGGTACCGAGTTGCTGAGGTGCACCATGGTTTCTCATGTCACCTGAACCTGGCAAAATTGGCTTGCAGGAATGGTTAACAAACCATGCCACAACTGTACAACAAGCCATGGTTTCTGGGTGGTTTGTTAACCATCCCAACAACCTCCACTTAGTGGTTTCAGATGACATGAGAAGCTATACCTGCTGATGGTAATTTAGTGCCATGTGGGCCAGGCCATTGTTTGCTGAGAAAGTTGATTTCCCCAAGGAACTGTGAGCACCGTATATAGTAATCTAAAGGTGCTGAGCAGTCTGAATCCAACCAATCTGAGGTATCAGTTAATATTATTGCTTCTGCAGCTTTGAAGGAAAGGTGGACCATTGACTTGACCAAACTGAATTGGTTGACACTTAAGACAGTCCACTTGTGCTTCATATCACATCTGGGTGGGATAGGACGGTCTGGAAAATAATTTGTGCAGCTCCAAATGTTTTAGATTTACTGCAGCATGCCAGAAAACTGACAGGACAAGTTAAAGATAAAGAATAGTAACTGAACACAGACATGACTGCTGTCGTTGAAAGGAGTTGTGCCAAACTGTTTCAACTCACAGAAACAAAGACATAAGATTTATTTATTTAAAACATTTCTATGCCGCCTCCATCGCAACAAAGCCTCGGGGCGGCTCACAACAAAAACAAAAACATACAAAATCATGCAAAAATTATACACTAAAAATATTAAAACCTGGTGCATCTCGGCTTAAATTTTTTTAAAAATCCTACATAATAAATTAACACTTAAAATAAGTTTTAAATAAAAAGGTCTTAGCCTGGTGCCAAAAAACAAATAACAACAGCGCCAGGCGGACCTCTCTGGGAAGCGCATTCCATAGGTGGGGCGCCACCGCAGAGAAGAAGATAATACTTTGGATTTTCTACTGATCTTTTCTTCCCTCCCCAAGTTTACTTTTCGAATGTAAATGAATATGTCTCGACTGCATGGGTGGTGGGATGGGCTGTAATGTTTACAACAAGGTTGTAACAAGGTTGTAAGGTTTTTTCCAACAAGGTTGGAAAAAATGGATGTGGCATGAAAAAGTTGGTCAGCTTTGATGATGAACGTGTAAATCTGAGCTGCCAAGTCTGTGTTACAGCTGCAGCAGATTTTAACTCCATGCAGGTAACACGGAAAGCCATTCTGGCCTTGGAATCCCCTTTCTAATGAAAGGTCAGATGGTAACGACTCATAGATAATGTTTTCACCATGTGCCAGATATTGCACTTTTCCACTCTACCAATATTCTCAATTTGCTGGCTTGACTGCCTGAACTGTCTCTCACAGTGTAGGAATAAATTTAGTTTCATCTTTCTTGCACCATAAATCAATTGTAGAGCAAAGACTTGTGCATGGAATCTCCCAGGTTTGATCTCCAGCTTCTCCAGTTATGGCAGCAAAACTCCTGCCTGAAACTTTTAGAGTTGCTGCCAGTCAGTGTCAAACAATACTGGGCTAGATGGAACAATGATCTATCTCAGTAGAAATCAGATTCTTGTGTTCCTAAAAGCAATTTTTTCCTAACTAAAAATGGCCAAGCAAGTCACTGGAAACACTCCCAGACTCCAGTGCCTTGATGTTGCAGAAATAAACATATAACTGAATCATATTTGTAGAAAAAATACTATAGAAATAGTTAATATAGTGGATAAATGGGATGGTTTTTTATTATTTTCTATTGGATTGTAGTTATCTACTGCTTGGTAGAGGATGATAGATTATGACTTGAGCTAGTATCACAAAATATATTTTGCTTTTGTTTTGTTTTGCTGGAATTAAAAACAGGGAATTTGTTTTGATATGTCCTTTTAGTGTGTTCTGGTTTGTAAATATTTACACTGCATTTCTGGGATACAAAAATAAAATAATGAAAGATCATTAAGGGCACAATCCTATGGGGAAAGAAGGATACTCCAAAATACTTCAAATATCCTTGTCTGGTGGGGAATGCTGGGATATTTTTAGGAATATTTAGGAATATTTTTAGGAATATTTCATCTCATCATGTGTAGGATTGCACCCTCAGGCGTTATTTTCAGGTCCCTGGGATAGCCACTGGGGAGATTCTAATTGTCCCTCTGAGATTATAGAGAGATCTCTGATTTTGAGGTGGGTGATCTGATCATCAGATCCCTGCTCCTAAGGAAAGGTCCATGCCCTCACCTTTCTGAGGGTCAGGGACATGGTGTGAACAGAAGGCAGTAGCTTTTGAGTCACAGGGTCCAAAGGCCCCCTAGTCCTTCACCACACCCAAGATCTGATTAAAAAGGGAAAAGGGGGGGATCTAAATTCACCCACCCATTCATTAACCACAGAGCACAGATAGCAACAGAAGCCCATTAGATGCCTTCTCATCACTGATCAGATGGAAGAGCAGGAGAAACTTGCAAGCCAGATAACGAACCCCCAGGGGCCACATCTGACCCTGGACCAGACGTTTCTCTTCTTGATACACAGTGCATGCGCATGTGCACTTGTTAATTATACATATAATTTGGATGGCATTGGTAAGGAAATGCCACCTGCAAGATCCACTCTGAGGTGGTGATGGAATGTTCATCAACAGTCCTCCAGCATATGAAGTCAAAAGCAGGTATCTGTCCCGCAGATGAACGCAGGGGCTTGATGCAGGAAGCTGGCTTCAGGGCAAGACACAATGGGAGTGAGTGATGCTCCCTTCCCTACTAAACCAGTTTTACTGAAATCGCAAATGTCGTTCAGCAAAATTCATGATGCAACCCATTTTGCATTTGTTCTGAGATAGGGAAGGAAGCTGCTACAGATGTTGGTCAACTATAGCCAAATATACACATCCCTCCATTACCAGTGAAAAGTCATTTTACTTCCTTGGAAAGGGTAAGTTGGTTGCTGGAAATAAAAGAGTGGTTTGAAAGGTGATTTAAAGTTTAAAGTCCATCTCGATTCGCTCAGATGAGAAGCAAACAGTATCTTCAGAGTTGAGATGCAGGGAATGTACTGCATTCCCTCACCCAGACAACAACCACAATCTACTTACCATTCGGGGGTGAAAGAATCCAGGACTGCTCTCTCTTGGGCCCCCACTGCCCCTTTTAAAAGTATGTTTTGTTCTTATGTCAAGGAACCTAGCTGGAAGTCATGGAGGACTTTTCTCAGTGATCTGTTTTTGCAAGCATGATCAGATTACATTCACAGAGAAAAAAAATCCAGTTCTGTTCCCCCAGACTTGACAGCCAGATGGTGCAGTGCCCAGACTTTGGGAAACTCGGGGAAATATTCTCCCAGGAGTATGTCCATCAGAGTCTCTTGAAAAATAGAGAATTTCAGGGTTCAGCTCTAAAAAAGATGTATAATATGAGAGATGAGGTTTTCATTTTGCTGTTGCAATTTTTTATGTGTGAGAGAGGGGCTGTTCAGACAGTGACATTGTCAATTGGTAGCTGTTTCTGCATTTTTCCACTGATTTTTTTATCAGAAAAAAAGTTAAACCGTTATTTTATTTTATTTTATTTCATTTTATGCTGCCCAATAGCTGAGGGTCTCTGAGTGGTTCACACAAGGAAGAAAAGTTGGCATGGCCACCAGACCTGAACATGGTGTGAAGAGCCATGCTACATCAGACCAATTTCCCATCTAGGCAAGCAGTCTGTTCACACAGTGGCCAACCAGCTGCCCATGGGAAGCCTGAGTGTCCAAGTTCTGCCTACATATGCTACTGACCGTAACATATAGCCATGAAAACAAGTGGCTGCTGTGGATTTCTCTAATCCCCTTTTAAAGCCATCCAAATTGGTGGCCATCACCACATCTCATGGAAGTGAATTCCATGATTTAGCTACATGCTGGGTGAAGAAGGACTTCCTTGTATTTGTTCCAAAACTTCCACTTTGCTTCATGTTCTGGTTCTAGGAAAGAGAGATAAAAATGTCCTTCTCCTCTTTGTCCACACCATGCATCATCATTCCTGTTTCCCTTTATTCACTTTTTTCTGACGTATACGGTTCCACATTAATTTACTTAAAACTTTTCTCTACCATCCCATATTTAGACATCTTGGGATGGTTCACAGCAAATTAATCCTAAAAATAGAAATAAGAATTTCAGTTGCCCAGCATCCAATGTTAAACTATTAACCCACTAACCAAAACAAGTTAACAATTAAAATACTGTGAGAATAAAAAGATTTCACCTGATGCCAAAAGGAAAGAAGTGCTGGCACCAGGCAGACCTCCCTGGGGAGCGTGTTCCACAATTGGGGTGCCACCGCAGAGAAGACCCACCTCCGGGTAGCCACCCTCTTGATCTCTTTCAAGGATGGCTCTCAAGAGGTGGGAGGGCACATGGGGAGAGGGTGCTCCTTCAGGTATCCAGGACCCAAGCTGTTTAGGGCTTTACAGGTCATCACCAGCACCTTAAATTGTAACCTTTCCGCATAGAGGAGTTACTCAACCCCTAGGTCATTTTAGTTGCCCCTTTCTGCACTTTTCCCAACTCTTCAATCTCCTGTTTTAGCTACAGTGACCAGACTGTGAATGACATTCGGTGTGTTCCAGCACCATAGATTTGTGCATGGGAGTATGAGAATGGCTGTTTCATTTCAGCTGCTTGCCTAATTAAGCTTTGCCTTCTTAGCAGCATGTGCAGGTAGATTTGCTGTTTTCACCAGATCGTCCACCATAACTGCAAGATTTCTTTCTTGACCAGTCACTGGTAGCTCAGATCTACCACTTTCTACGTAAAGTTGGGGGTGTTTTCCCCCATGTGTACCATTTTACATTTGCTTATACTGAACTGGATTTGCCATTTTCATTCCCATACTCCCAGTTTGGGCTGATCCCTAATTTCTTTAAAACACCCTAAATCATGTGGTATCATCAGCAAAACTGGCCAATTCACTGCTAATTCTCAATCATTTATGAATCAACTGAAAAGCCTGGTTTTTCATACACATCATTGTGGGATCCCACTGCTTATTCCTTTCTCTGCTCCTTTTTTCCCAAACAATATTCCTTCTGCATATTTGCCTGACCTGCATCCCTCATCTGTGCTCCTTGGTCTTCCCTCCGTTAACCTCTGGGACCTCTTCTTGGAGGGATTAATCCCAGCCAAACTGCCATTTTTTCCTTCCCTCACAGAAGCTGAAGCAGAACTTCTATGAACATTCCCTGCCCTCCCACCAGCCCATCCAATCTGTATTGGTGCCTTCCCCCAGAATATGAAAGTATCTGGCATAACCAAGAGACTGAAACTACTTTTTTTTAAAATGTGGCTTTTAAAAACCATTCCAGGTGGTTTGGGAAACTATGGCAAACTCAAGAGGCAGTGCTTTCCTTAGCCTTAAGATTAGGAGTGCTAATGTGCGGTTAATTATTTCCAGTGAAACTGGGATGAGATAATTGCTGCTTATGCAGGCTGAAGTGGATTGGCTAAGTCGGGAATTCTTTGGAACGGAGAATTAGGAAGGGCTTTAGAAGTGAAAAATATTGTTTTTCAGAGCTCAGTGTGTTCCATCAAGTTGCACCCTGTGTCTCTCATTCTGTAGAACAAATGGAGATATTATTGCTGTGAACCACCAGGAGAAACATAAAGGAACCCCAAGGAAAATAATACAATTAAATTACTCAGTTCCCTTTTCCCATTTACTAATGCATGCTTTTGTATTTGGACACTTAATCCTGGCAACCGGTGATAACAACACTTTAAGAAATGTCATCAGTTTTTATCCTGGAGGAAGTGAGGAGATTAATGCCACTGCCTACAGCCAAAACAAGTGGGGAGCAGAAATATCAACTCTAGGAAGTACCTTGTAGGATAATCAGCTTTTTCTCTCATAGTTCAAGGGCACAATGGAACAAATACAAAAATACATCTGCCACAGGGTCACAGAACATCTGGTTTGAAGACTACCCATCCTCTTCTCCCCTTTCAGTAGTTCATAATTCCTCTCATATTGACTTGAGCTTGTGTCATCTGCTTCAGTAAATCTTGTAGGCATATCCCAAAATAGGTCTGTATATTTATGTGGATTCTGAGCACAATAGAAATGGATTAATAGAAGTAATAATAATGATTGACTTTTTGTGTAACTTCTCACACTCAGTGCTATATGTATTTTTTGCGTAAGCTCCCTTGGTATCTTATTCTTCTTTTCTATGTTACTTTTTATTTTTCTCTCTCTTTTATTATAAAATAAAATAATAGAAACAGAGATGGATTGAAATAAGTGGACCATCATTTCAGTGACATACAGATTACAGTGCTAGGCTAAACCAGGGGGGATCTGCACAGAGGTTGCCATGGTGAGGGCCCCCCTTTGCACCCTTGGAGCCTATGCATGTTGCAAAGGGGAGCTTTGGATGCTGCAGAATGGGACCCATAGCAGATACTGCACCGTCGCTTCTCTTAGTGCTAACCAGTCACTAGAGATAGACAAACCTCCTTGCTATATTTATTTATTTTTCGATGTATATCCTGCCTTTTTCCTCACAAAGGGCTCAAGGCAGCTTACATCATTCTCCTCCTCCATCTTATCCCCACAACAACAACCCTGTGAGGTAGGTTGGGCTGAGAGTCTGTGACTGGCCCAAAGTCACCCAGTTGGTTTCATGGCCAAGCAGGGACTCGAACCCGGATTGCCTGAGTTCCAGTCCCAGGCTCTTCACCACTCCACCACACTGGCTCTCTATGCTGTTCACGTTTCTGTCTTGATGGGAAAAAAATAAATAACATGCTTGGGACAACAGTGGTCTATGGAACTCTTCCCCTACTTGCTCCCAAAGAGCTCCTCCTACAAGGTTACTTGGCATTCGCATTGGAGACATCATTTTATTCCAGTGGAGTCATGTCTTGTTTCCCCATTTTAAGGTGTAGTGAATTGTTTAACCCTTGTCCACTCTGCAAAGCAAAAGCAAAAGCAAAAGCAAAAGCAAAAGCAAAAGCAAAAGCAAAAGCAGGTCTCTTCTGGGGTCAAAAGGGCAACTGAGCTCCCAAACACAAAGCTGCTATTTTTAACCCATTTTTCTCCTCCAGCACCTACTTCCTAGAAAACCAAATGATGAAGCTCAGATGCAAGAAACTTGACCAAGAGACTTAGTACACCACAGAGGTGAAGTCTGTGCCCAATTGCCAAACCACATATTTGTCCCTTAAAAGGACAGCAAAACAAGGCAAGGTGCTCCCAATTCCATCAAAGTCTTAATGATTAAATGATTTTATTTTTATGCCACCCAATAGCTGAGGATGTCCATGTGGTTAACGAAATTAAAGGTCTAACATTTTGGTTTGAATCAGGAGAGAAGAAACCCTGGAAAGCAATAAATGAAATATCGTTTGATATGTTAACAACCATGGGCACCCTTTGGGGACCTCAGTGCTCAGCTGTCACATCTTGCCCTATCCAGAAGAACACACTAACTGCAAAACATCCTTCCTCATTCAAAGGAACATGCGGGGCTTTTCTGCATCCTTCCCCATTCTGGAGACAAGGGTTGTGCAGTTCATTTAATCATATAACATCTTAAATGACTTGTGTTTTTACTCTCTTTCCTTCTTGTTTTCCTTCCCCATCCCCTGCTTCTCTCTCTCCCCCTTCTTTCCTTCCTGTCTCTCTGTATGTCTTTTTGGTATATCCACAATGATCATCTATTAAACCTACGACTTCATTCAGGCCATTTATCCACAGCTGAGAAATGGCTATTACTCACTTGGAAATCAGAGTTCTTGACAGCATCCTGACTGATTGCCTGCTGGATGGAGGATTAAGGAAAGCATAATCTAGGAACTTCTTGTGAAGGTGCTCTCACTTATTGAATTCAACCATGTTTTAATTATTTCTTAAAAGCCTTTAAAACGTGCACACCTGATGAAATATAAATCAGGCCCTCGGGGACAAGGGAAATTTCATTCTTTAATTATTTGTTTTCCTTGTAAAAGTGATTGTATGTACCCAAACTTGTTGCCAGAAAAGAGATGGAGGTGGATTTAACAAGTTTGCTTAGCACAATATCTTTTTTCTAATAGCAGCCACTGAGAGCCCCTGCTGTTCTGCCATAGGAAAGCCAAAAACGGGGCAGAAAAGTGTGATTAGAATCACAGAATAGTAGAGTTGGAAGGGGCCAAGAAGGCCACTGGGTTCAACCCAGTTAAACCACCTTCTCAAATGGCTGTCCAGCTGCCTCCTGAAGCACGCTAGTGTGGGAGAACCCACAACCTCCCTACGTAATCAGTCCCATTGCTGTCCTGCTCTAACAGTCGGGAATCTTTTCTTGATATCTAGCTAGAATCTGGCTTCCTCTAACTTCTCCACATTATTCCAAGTCCTCCCTCTCTGCCACCATTACTCAAGAAACACAGATCAGAGGTGTGCTGCCTCTGAGGACAGGGGTTCTATCAGGCAAGCATGACTAGACCAGCGGAGAGCTTGTGTGGACTGATCTAGCATGAATTCGTCTAATCCTGAATTTGTCCAATCGAACAAATCTTTGAATTCGTTTCAGAACATGTGGCAGAATAAGGAACGAGGCTTTCATCTGATGTATGTCAGTTCTATGCTACCCATTCATGAAAAGCTCTCTGGGCAGTAAACAAAGATTAAAAACCTCAAAAAGACGATACTGTGCATAACATATGGGCCGCTTACAAATAAACAGACTGCACACACAAACACTAACAACATTAGCCATCAACAATCTACTGGCGCTCTTTCCTGCAACTAGAACCTGCTCACGGTAGGGCTGGAATGTCTTCTTGGTGAGTCAGTTGTCTACTTTCAGGTCTTCCCTTCCCCTGCCTCCTTTCCTTATTTTTGCATAAATAGGGGTCCAGATGACTCTCCACAACACACACTGAATGAACACAGGAGATAGCCCCATCCTCCCCACTGATGTGCCCAGTGGCCTTATTCCTCTCCTACCACCTAGGCATTCTGTCAGCACATGCAAAGCCTCCCCATGCAGGCATTGGTATTCACAAAGAGTACCTTTGCGGGGCAGCCAAATGTGCAAGTGGCAGGGAGAGATGGCTTCAGGACAAATTGTTGCTTAGCACACCTGGCGTGTGTAAATCTAAACTCGCTGCGGACAGGCCTTAAAACTGAGATCTCTTCCCCAACTGCAGCTTGGCATGATAAAAGCTCTTCTGCCCCTTTGGAGCCGTGACTCCACTTTTGGCTGCACACATAGATGCTGAGTAGAGCACACCCTCAGGAGCTGCTGTTTTCTGCAGCCATTACCTGTAAGGAGCAAAACCCAGACAAAGTTTCATTCTGGCATCACGGTTAAGCTTTAAAGTTCTAAGGAACCCAAGTGACTCAGAGCCAAGACACATATGGAGTTTCAAGCAACCGTAAACCAGCCCAGATTCCTGTAAGAGATGCACAAACTGCCGTCAACATCTCAATGAGCTCAGCTTCGTGATCCGGAGCTTGCATGGCTTGCTCCGGGGTTTGATTGCTAATGTTCATGAATGCTCCAGGCAGAAGAACATCTACTCCAGAAATTTCTCTTGGAGTAACTTCAGCAGTAGATTAAAACACAAACGAGCACACCAAATCTTGTTTCTGTCACATGAATCAAGTTTAACTGGCAACAAGTTCTTTATTCTACAGCCTGAACCACTCTGTGTGCTTCCTCCCGTGTAAATGGCATTTGCTAAGTGGGGTTTACTTCCAAACAATTGTGCATCAGTTGCATTTCGCTTGGAAAGAAGACCCATTAAAGCAGGAACTCCTACTTTTTCAGCAGAAACTGCTTTGGTTCCAGAGACCAGCACTGAGGCCACCTGGGGAGCTGTGGGCCACTATTCTTCACTCCAAGAGCAGCCTAGAGACAATGCTTTGCACTGAACTGGGCTGGAGGCTTTCTCAGGCACATCCCTCTTTAGCAGTCCCAGTATGGCAGACAAATTCTGACTGCCTTGCTTGGCCCTTCGATTGGGAAGATTTTTCAAATTACTCACAGCACTCATGGTTGCACAATCTCCCCAAATGCAAGCCCATGCTGGTTGCTTGTGTCCGCCATCCTCCTGTCGCATTCAGTTTCCCTTCCAGTGCCTGTGCAGCGCACCATTGAAGCTACTCCATCACATCACTCTTTGCCTTCTGAGTGCTCCTTCCACTCCAGCTAGCAGGCTGCATTCTCTTCTTCCTGCCCCCAGCTGCCCTACAGGTGAGGACTGGGGAGGGGATCCTGATTCTTCACCCCTGAAGCCTCCTCTGGTAGCCCATATCACAGCAGCTGACCCACTGCTAGAACAAGCAAGAAGATAAAGCTAGAGAGATGAGAGTAAGCAGTACTTAAGCAAGAAAGAGAGAAGCAGAGATCTGCACATGGGTCATCAGGAGCCACCAGTAGTCCTCAGCCCTTGCATTAAGGCTGGGACCTCTTGGGTTTGAGCCAAACGTTCTCTTCTCCCAACAGAAGCAGTCCTCTTCTGATACAAGGGCATTCCTTCAGCTGGAGGTAGGAGCCAGGATATGTGCAAATGCGAACTTCAGAGCAAGAACTCCTCTGCCATTCCCCACCCCATGTGTGAGTTGACTGTAACGTATTCTTCATTTCAGAAGCTTCAACAGTTGGTGCTTCATCTTTCTGCCAATGCATTCATCTTCTCCAAAAAAACATTATCAGTCTCTGTTAAAATGTGTGCACAGCTGTAGAGTTTGATGACACTGGATGGATTACCCTGTATTAAACATTAGTAATTGTTTTCCATTGGACTGTGACCTGAATTCTAAAATGTCTTAATGATAGCTGACATCAACAGGATATCCCACCAAACAAGATGAAGATCCTGCATAGCAAATTAGGAATCTCCCAAATACCAAACTATCATCAGAAATCCCACCCATGTGGTTTGGTGAGGATTTAAAATGATTAGGGGCATTGGGAGAGATACACTCATTCCAGGGTCCAGAACCTATTTCAGTGTGAAGGTTGATTTCCATTTTGGGGAAGGTTCATGGTGTGGGCAGGTCAGTGTTGGAAAGGGTCTTGCACGAAAAGACAAGGCTAAAAGACCTCTGTGTTTCAGCTTAAGTGTCTTACTTCCAGCAAATAAGCTTTAGGAGAGTGATTTCAGCCTTCAGAAATGTGGCCAAACTTCAGAAATGATTGCTCATTGGATGGAAAGGAAAATCCTGGGAGGTCAGATGTCGACCCCTGGGCTTGAGCTTCTGCATCTTGGTGCTCCCGTCCAAATCAACAGACCTCCTGCTCCCCTCTGCTCATTTGATTGCTTCCCTCTCTGGTCTGAGTGGGTACCACCTCTGATGGACATAGTCAGAGATGCAAAGGTTGCCCTTATGGATGTGTGAGGATTCCGTTTGGGGGTGGGAACCCATCAGATGCTATGGGCTTGGCTACTCAGACTCTGGTCCACTTTGTAGTGTCCAGGAGCCCAAGTTCCTGGCTGGAATCAACCATTGCTGGTTGTGTAACCAGGAAACCACAAGCATTTGTAGATGTCCACTAGGCTTGTTTTGCTTTGCAGGACTGGGCTGAGTACAAGAGGAAGTCTATGAATACTGGTGGGACAGATTCCAGAAGGATTTATCCCAAGCCTAGCTATTTCCCTTCCACCTTGCTCCTTCCACTTCTTGGACAAAGAGGAGGTTTCAGGGACTGGCAGTGGGATCCCCTACTGGGTTTGGTTTTCAGCAGGGCCCAGTGACACCAGCTCCTGGATGAAGATAGTCCTCCTCCTGGCATATACTGGTTATTGATCAGTTATGGCAGGGTCCCAATTCTTGAAAAATGATTCCCTTCTTTAAAGGGACAGGGATCTCTGTTAAACATGACATTTGAGAGTAACTGATTTGTAAATTAGCCATTCAGCTGTTACAGTGCGAGGTATTATTATTTATTACATTTCTATACTGCCTGTAGCCAAAGCTCTCTGGACAGTTCACAGCATATAAGACCCATCCAGATTTCCATATAAGTCACCCAACCCCGCTTAACTTCCAAGATTAGGCAGTATCAGGCACTTCAGACTGGATGAAAACCGTGCCCATACCTTGTCTTCTGTGGTTGTTTTCCTTCATTTACTTAATTATACTTCAAGGTTTCATGGCAGTTCCAGTCACATCAAGTACAGTTCTCCCATGCTAATTCACTCACTCACTCACCCATTGAGTGCAATAACCTCAGTGGTTGAGTATGGCTTAAGGGCGTTTTGTTGTTGGACCACGGGGAATTATTGAAATATGGTATAGGTAGCAAATCTGGTCCTAACTAGTATTTCAATAAAGCTCCCCAGAATCTGTCCCCAGAAAGCTCCTTTTCTGGTTCATTGGGCTTCCTCTTGTAATCGGCCCTGTTTTAGCAGGCAAGCCGAGAGGAAGTCCACAAATGCCTGGAACTCTGGCTCTGCAACTGGCAAGCTTCTTCCACAGCACATTCAGCACGAAGCTGCAAGTCATAGGCATGGAAGGGATGCCTCTTGCGGAGCATTCGCCTGGCTCGCTTCTTGGTGTGCACCCACATGGATGCTCAGTGCGCTTACCAGGAAGTTGGATTCATAGCCACGAGAAAGTGGGCCAGATCCAGGGAGCCAAGCCCAAGGAATCTCCAGCTGTATTAACAAGTCATGGCTTGTTAACCAAAAACAACCTATAAGGAGAATCCATGGTTTCATCAATAGGTTCTGAAACATTTGTTAGCACAGCTGGGTTCAGAGAACAAGATAACCCATGTTTTGACAACAACCCACAGTTCAATGGCAACCTAATCTCAAACCATAATCAACTGTTTCGTGTGGGTTATTACCTTGTCTGAACCCAGTCTCTCTCTCTCATTCTCTCTCTGTTCATTCTCAGCAGGGGTTCTCCATCCTTTGGACTGGCTGCTATGATGTGATGTGAGACACTGGAGGAAGCTTAAGGATGGAGATCCAGGAGGTGCACAAGCTGCAAAATAGCTAGGGACAGAAAGAAGAGAATGCAGGTCCAGTCAGTTGGTTAGCACAGTTGGAGAGGAGCTTAAGAGGCAAAGAGTGAAGTTGTTGAAGTGAAAGACCACTGGGTAGCCTTGCCCATAGGCCCAAGAGCCAATGTCGTTCCTGCTCCAAAAACTAAAATAAATTCATTTATTCATTTGAATAAATAAATACATACATACATAAAAGGGAAGATCACTAGTTTACACAAATCCAATTTGGCTCAGATTCCTGTTCCACCACATTGCATTCCATATGCCTAGCAGAATGGATTTTCTGCAGAGTGGGCACAAGGACATCACTCTGCTGGAATACCCAAGGAGACTGAAATACTCACTGCAGCAACTCAGATTTGGTCTCGCAATGTTGTCCATGTCATACATTTCCGTAATGGTAGCCTGCATGACCAAAGTAGAATGAAAGCAGGATGACAGTATCTGGTCAAGTGACTTGTCCTGTTATGGATTCAGGAGCACAACAGCAGCTGAATCTGTTGCAGGTTCTGGTTTTCTATGATTCACTGGAATTCAGTCAAGTAAACCAAGACAATAATTCAAGGCAAGGGAGGGCAACTTCTTGAGAGGCTGAGTGTTCATGCTGGGTTGATCCAATTATGGATGCTCAAGCAACAATTTACTCCACGGCCAGCTGTTAGGCACAACTGGGCAACAAGGCGGCAGGCTAGCAGATCTTCAGGCAGAATTCCCCAAGTTAGAGAATCAAGATGTCTGCAGAACAGCAAAGGTCCAGTCCTTTGGAAAGTGAAGAGAAAAACGTTCAGGACAAAGATCTCAAAGCTCATCACTGCCAGTTTCTGAATGCTTATTTCCCTGTTCACTTGAAAGAATGTTTGCACAAGCTGTAAGATCACAACTCCCATGAGATAGTGCAACTGTGAAAAATAAAAACTACAAAAACGATCCCGAGTTGCAACTGTGAACCAATATGCATCCAGAAAATCAGCATGAAAGACATTTCAACTGAGGGCACAGATGGTTTTCCCTATGAAATCATTGCAACAAAGCCAGTAAAATGTGATTATAAATGGAATTCCTTCAGCAGGTGTTCTATATCCCTGGTACTATCTTCCTAGAAAGATTGTGGAAAACCATGCAGAATTTTTATTTATTTATTTATTACAAACATTCATTTATTTATTACAAGCATTTATATCCCATCCTTCTGCCAAGTGCTCAGGATGGCTTACACAACATCAAATTACAATAATAATAAACCTCAGTTATTAAAATAATATAAAACAATACATCATGAACTTAGGGAAAAGAAAAGGGAAGAAAAGAATAGAAAATGTGACTGTGGAGAGGAAAAAAAATCTTAAAACATCTGAAACCCTTGATTATTAAAATGATGGTTGAATACAAAGGTCTTTACCTGGTGCTGGAAAGAGTATAACATTTTTGGTGCCAGGAGGACCTTTCTGGGGAGCGTATTCCATAGTCTGGGCACCAATGCAGAGAAGGCCCTCCTCCAGGTAGACACCCTCCGTACTTCCTTCAAGGAGGGTTCCCGGAGCAAGGACTCCCCCACCGATCTTAAGGGCCATGAGGGCATATAGGGAAGGAGGCAATCCTTCAGGTACTCTGGACCTAAGCCATTTAGAGCTTTAAGGTTAATACCAGCACCTTGAATTGGGCCAGGATTTATGTGATCAGGTTATCCTAGTTAAACACACAGACACAAATGTGCCAATACTTGCATAGATCAGAAGCAGGACAAAGGCAAGCCCAGAATTTCTGCGATGAAACCCTGTGTTATGTTCCTCCAAAATCCCCATTGGTAACTACAATTATTTCCTACTAAAGAAGAGCTCAATTTTTGTGCCAGTTCTGTTCACATCTGCCAGACTAATGACTGCCAAGTATTGGAAAGACAATAAATTACCTTCCTTAGAGGGACAGCAATACACACACACAATCTCAGTTATTGTGATAATGGAAGAGACGATGCTATTCTAATTGCCAGTGGACCAGGCAGAACTAAACATTCATCAGAGACTTGAAAGGTTGTTTCTGTTGAGCTCTGAAGAGCCACAGGGGGAAGGCATAGTCTGAAGGAGAAAGTGGCAACTGGGAGGAGATTGCTGAAGATTTCTCTTTCCCACCACTTGCTCCCTGGAATACCCTCCCAGACTAATTGCAACGCTATGAATGACAGCCCTCCAAAACGTCCTGCCCATGAACTCTTTGCTCAGCTCTTGTAAATTCAGGGCTGTGGCTTCCTTTATGGGGTCAGTTCATCTCATATTTGATCTTCCTTTTATTTTCCTCCCTTCAACTTTCTCCAGCATGATTTTCTTCTCCAGTGAGTTTTGCCTTCTCATAACATGCCCAAAGTATGACAGCCTCGGTTTTGTTATCATTGCTTCTGAGGAAAGGTCTAGCTTGACATTCTAGGAAACCTGTATTATCTTGTTCTGCATTATTCCTTTTTATTGTGTTTTCTGTGGATTGTTGTACTGATTGTGGTCTCTATTTTGTTTTTATTTTTCCTGTATATCCATTATGTGTGGATATATATGTGTTTGAATTTGTGTGTGTAAGGGAGCAATCCCATGGCTGGCACACACGGTCTGAGCATCTGTAAGAAATGTTAGCATCCCTGCTGTGACCTTGGGAGAAGGGACCTCATCTTCAGAGGCGTGTCCTTCTGTCTGAGCAGTCTGTACACTTTTTCTATGCTGGTTGCATCTTGAAGATGGCAGGCTGTTTTCAAAGCAAGTGTGGGGGGCAGGGAACTCATTCCAGGGTATTGAGGAGGGGAGGTTTAAGGCACCCCTATTCTCCAAAGCAGTGGTTTTCAGCTGTGTTCCCTAGGGTTCCACAAAAGCCGCATAGGGGTTCTGTGAAAAATCTCAAAAATCAAATGTAAAAGCAATTTTAAAATGAACCTCATGAGACCAACTATTTCTTCCAAGCAGCAAACAAGGAAATGCATTTGGCTCCAAGACTATTGTGTAGTGTTGGGAATAATCAAAATACTTCATTTGAAATATTGTTATACGTATAATCGCTTTATACATTCATTATATTTAAAATGCCTTCCCTTTATTTCCAAACCTACTATGTTATGCAAAGTATTCAGACAATAGGAGCAGGTGAAAGAAGGAAGAATGTGGTGGGTTCATATTGCTTAGTAAAACTCAGGGATAGAGTTAAGGTTCCATGGAAAAAAGTTGTCTTCAAAAAGGTTCCACAACCAAAAAAGTTTGGAAACTCCTGCACTAAAGAATCCAGGCAGTAAACTGGGGAAAAGCTTTTAGATGGCTGAAATCATCAGCCTCCATGTTTGGGAGCAGGGGGCACAGAGACCATCTTAGCCTTCACATGCCTCCCAGGTTTGGTCAGATGCCCATGATCTCCAAAATCAGAGGGCAGCCATGAAGGATGTCACCCAAGTCACTACAAGACTGATTTTTGTGGCAGGAAGTGATGCATATATTTTCATCATTATCACCACTGCCACAAATATCCATAATTACTGTATGTTCTGGTGTGAGCTGCTCCAAAGTCATTTTTGTTCTGTGTTTTGCATCATCCATTGAATCAAAGACTGGTTTCCCACCAGCCCTGCAGAACTGTCCTAGAAGATCACCACTGATTCCCAATCCATCTTTCTGACAGTGTCCCAAATATGGCAAGGTGTAAGTTTGCTCACGGGCCCTTGAAAGAACCATGGGCCATGGGCAGCTGTTTATCTGACTGGCTGCCAAGCTGGCCATGAAAAACTAACTCATGGGTACACAACACTTACTCCATGCCTCTGCGTAACACAAAACAGATATTCAAGAGGGCCATTTCCAATGAATGCAGAGTGTAGCAAACTTGGAAGGTTTGGAGTTCCTATTTGTGGGCGGAATGTTTGGAACTGTTGGAGCTGAGCAGAAGGAGTGTATATGACTTGATCACAAACAATGCACTTTTAGCCAATGCTCATCAGACTGGTTGGATTTCTGCTCCTTCTTCCTCAGCCATGGTACACATTGTTAACACCTCTTGCCAAACCTAGAGGAAATACCAATGGGCAGCATAAGAAGCTGTGTCTTGAGCCTCCTAGGAAAGCAGCTTTTCCTCTGTGGGAAATCGCCATTGTACGGTGGGAGTGTGTGCATGCGCACGGATATCCTGTATTCCAGCTTCTGTTCCCAGAAGTGGAACAATGTGGGAGAGCAAGACCTTTGCATGACCTTTCTCTTTTGGAGTATATCCACCAATTGAAAGATTGTTGCCACATCTTTTATGAAAGGCACAAGAATGCCATTCAGGTGTGACACAAAACCCAGGAAGGTGTAGGAAAGAAAAGTCTCCTAGGCCAACAAGTGAACTGACAAATCAATGCATATTCCTTTCAGACACACCCAATTCCAAATCTTTGTGATGGGCTATGAATTAATGAATCAAGTGATGAGGATGACTGAAGGAAAGCAGA
Source organism: Varanus komodoensis (assembly GCF_004798865.1). Classification (NCBI taxonomy): domain Eukaryota; kingdom Metazoa; phylum Chordata; class Lepidosauria; order Squamata; family Varanidae; genus Varanus; species Varanus komodoensis. The sequence continues at coordinate 1,085,569 of NW_025336296.1, forward strand.
ATATGGAAAAAATGGAGTGAGTCTTTTCATTGTCTAGACCTGTCCCCCCCCAATAAAAAATATGTTTGATGAAAGAGCATCCAATATCCATTTAAAAAGAATAATAGTCACTTCTTGTCTAAGCTTTCCAGCCCACAGGAAAATGGAGAAAACAGGATGTTCCAAAGCCTTCTGGCATACTTCATTTCCCTGGTTAAATGAACTTCAGTAATTTAGGCTCTATACAGACATGCATGGTAAAAGGAAGAGTGTGGTTTGTTTCGTATTGCCCTGTTGGGCACACTGTGTCTCCCTGCCCTTGCTTTTTAGAATACCTGGCTCAAAACGAACGCAGATTGTTGTACCTCTTCTTCGGGTGGTTGAACTGGGCTTTCCACTTTGTTTTAGCATTCATTTGCTTTGCTGTAGTTTTCCTTTGGCATGGTGATCTGCTGAAACATTTGGTGCTTCATCCACTGGCTTTTGCTTTCCAAGTAAAATCTGGTCTGAGAAGGGCAGGGATGGGTCAGTCAGAGCACCGTGCCCAGCCATATTCTGAATTACTGATGACTGTATCAGCACACTGAAAATGCAGATTCTCATGGAAAATGGAAAGGCAGCTTTTCCTTGTGCTCAATCCGGGGAAGAGGAAGATGCATGCTTCCAAATGCCATGGAGGCATTTTCACAATGGCTCCGTCCCTGGAACTATTCATGCCCCCTGTGCAAACCCAGAAGGTGTTTTCTGGAAATTCTTTCCTGGCATCCATGAGACAGAGAATCTTTAAGTATTTCCTTCATGCATCTTATATGTAGAGGACTCCCCACCCTATATGTGATGGTTCAAGTAGCTGCTTCCAGTATTTTTAAGTAACACAGATACCAAAGTCTACTGACCAGGTTCTGTAGAGTTGATTATATTTTGTCAATACTTAAAAATTTCTGTGACTTCTGGATTCTCTCTGAACTCAGTTTGAAGTGTTGATTTGGTTCTATGAATCTGTAAATTTCAGGACTCTGGATAGGGAAGGCATGATGGGGCCAAGGCCCCATGCTACACCGGGATCTACTGACAAGAGTCCCTTGGAGTTGTTACCCTTCTTCACCATTGCAAGCTGTTCATCCACCTGCATCTTGCTGCAGTCTAGATGCTTCTGCTGACTTTCTCGCTGACTCTCCATCTGTCAAGCAAGCACTTGGTAGCCATGATGACACAGGATGAGGAACAAGAGGGAGATGAGAATGTATACTCCATGAGAGAGGAGGTCCATTGGGAATCTTGCCATTGGCCCTCGAAAGCCTGGGGGTGGCAATGGACCAGGACATCTCAAGCATGACCTTCTCCTATATGCATGGTCCAATTGTAAGACCATCTGTTGTGGAGGTCTTGCTCCAACTGCTCTTGGCTTTAGTGGAGAGATGATGGGTACCAGGTTTTTGCCATGATAAATACCTGTTTATGGACTCTCATCCAAGATGTGATAGTTCTCACCCCACTTCTTGGTTAGTTTGTAGATGCCAAGAGAAAACCTTCTTGTCCACCCAAATATTCAGTGCTATTGTATTATTCATTTGTTTGTTTATTAAAGTTAGATATCACATAACTGACAAATAACCTGGGGGAGATTTAAAATCATAACCCCTCAACAACAATTAAATAATAGCCAATATAATAATACAACTAATGAAAATAAGAAAATATTGAAATATTAAAACAGTTAAAAATATCCAAAGGCCAGCAAAAAAGTTAATAATCAGACCAAAATTAACCTATTAAAGTTAATAATCAGAGCATGATCAAATCTGATTGCTTCTATTGTTTTAAGCTATTTTTATCTACTCTGTTCCATTTTGTAGTTTCATTATAATGATTTTTAATGATGGCTTGAAAGCCATTTTAGGGACCAGCGTAGTTGAAAAAAAGAAGAAAAAGAAATGCATACAGTGAAGAAGAGCCATACTCATATGAAGATCTGGAGTTTTCTTGGCTATTTCTCCATTTGTAGTTCTGCACTTTCTTGAGCTAATACAAACTTTTGCAAATAATCAAAATTTAGCAACATTTCCTTTTTTGCCATTCGGGTTTGAGAATTCATCTTCTGAACAGGATCCCTTGCCCTAAAATCTGCATGCATCAAGTCTGTTATCATCTCTGGATTGTTCTGACTTGAAATTAAAATTTCAGAAGATGTCAGTTATCAAAAACCTGAAGCCATGCTGTATCAGCTATCAAGCACAGTAAAATATCAAGTATCAGGTACCCAGCAGAGATGCCTAATATCCAGCTGACATCCAGGGAATATTTAGAAAGCTGTCAAGGAAACATTCATGCATGCTGAGGAGAAAACAGCTAGACATTTTCTTTCCCACTCTTACAGCACTAGAAGAGGGGTTATTGAATGGATCTTCATGATGGGAAATTCAGGATGAACAAACAAAAGCACGTCTTCACATAGTTAAGCTATGGAATCCACTTCCACTTGATGTAGCGATGGTCTCCAACTTGCATGGCTTTATGATAGGATTAAAGAATTCCTTCCAGAGGTGGGAAGAAGGAAGCTGAATCCATTCTTGTGCTTGCCTGTACAGGTGGTGAGAGACCTAATCTTGTGTAGCCCACTAGGCTGCCCATGGGTGGAGGCTTTATGCAGAAAAAAGGCAAACCATGAAATTCATTACCAAAACTGGCTGCCAGCTTACTGTTCAAAGAGGATTTGATCAATCCGTGGAGACGAAGATACTCAATGGCTACTAATCACGATGGCCGCATGCTATCTCCAGGATCAAGGCCAATGCACCTTTGTACACCACTTGCTGAGGAGCGGGGGTGGGAAGGTGCTGGTGCACTCATGTCCTGCTTGTGGGATCCTGTGGGCAGCTGGACTAGACAGACTCTTGGTCTGACCCACCCGGGCTCTTCTTAGGTTCTTATGATGCAGTACAGTCCTACTGAGGTTCTTATTCCGTGAACTCAGGCAGGCAGATGCGTGGCAAGCAAGAGGTTCAATGAAAATCGGATAAACTTATGGAGGATCCAGCAATTAATGGGTTCCAGTCCCAGCGGTTATTTACTACCTCTAGTATCTGATGCAGTGTGATTATGATCACCATTTGCTGAAGGACATGAATGGGAAGGGACTTCCTATAACCATCTGTTTGGCCACTGTGGGAACAGAATGTGGGTCTACATGGGCCTTTGGACTGATCTCGCACTGCTCTTTTGATGTTCCTAATGTCAGCACAGGATGTGGAGAAATCCATTGAGAACGTTTTTTGGAAGCAAATGCCAGTTGGTTCTTTGAGCGGTGCGGTTGATTCGCCAGTAGGTGTCTCTCTTGAGTAATGTTTAAAATAGGCTCTTCCCCCTCCAGGGGTGATGGGCGCTTTGCAATGGGGCCGAGTGTGCTCCTTCATTGAACAGCAAATGCAGCATCCACTCTGCTCTGGCCTCCCAGCTGGCAGGGCTGAGCATGCAGCCCACCAAGCTGAGCTTTGCTCCATTTCACTCCTCCATGAATATAGACAGATCAGCTCCCCCCACTTGTCAAAAGGTAACTCTTCTGCACAAAGCTGAAGCCATAAGTGGCCCATCTGTTAATAAATCAGGATCTAATTTGACTGTATATAGATCACTGAGCATTCCAGGTCGTTTTCAGCATTTTTGTTCACCAGCTTCAAGATGGTTTAGTGGATGTCAAACAGTTTATTATCCACCAATTCTTGGATTTCAGCCCAAGCTAAACCTGGATGCAAACTTTGAACCACCCTTGAAAAATAAAAAAGCGTTCAGATTAGGCTCTGGCTTGCACAGGAGACATGAAGGGTGCAATGCCAGAATCCTCCATACTCAGACAGTTACAGGCAACCAGTACAGGCCGGAGGCAAAGGTTACCTCCACACACCTATTACTTATATAGCTAATTTCAGCTGTATTAGTGCTTCAGGACAGGAGGGGAGAAGGCTGAAGCACTGCCAGGATGCCTCATATCCTGTGCTGGTCTCCTTCCTCCTTCCTGTCTTCAAAAGCCCATCTCTGGAGTCACTTGTGTCCTTGAAGATGCAGCCAGCATGGTTCTTTCTTTGCTGGGTGAGGATGAAGGATGGGAATTGGAGTTGCAATCCTTAACTGGAAAGTCAGAGTGATCTTCCAACCTTGTTGCTGGTGAACGGAGCCAGCAATCCTATGCTATCTAGATGCTGCCTAGAAGCAACAGGATTGTTCTGCCCCTGACTTTACGTTATGGGGAAAGGAAAACAAGTCTACACTCCAACTGGCAAGCCCACTTAAGACCCGTTATTTGTCTTAAGGATAGTTAAGCCCTCCTAAGAACCTTAGAAACTGTAATCTTGGAGGATCTGGGTGGTGCTGGTGGACCCACAATGCAACCCTGGCTGATGACCAATGTTTGTGATCATCTGAACCCAACGTCATACCAACTCCATTGTCTCCTGATTTATCCTGATGCGAAGAGACAACTTTATTAATGGCATTTATTTCCCCATTCTTCTTTCATGGAGGGAGGGGTGAGAAATTGGTTGAGTTTGTACTTTAATGTGGAATTATGCAATGAGCACCTTCTGGAACTAGGTAGGAAGTCAGAAATCTATGTTTCCAAGCTTGCCATATAAGCTGCATAACAAAACATGACCCACCAGGCAGCATACTTTTCTAAGATGTCATTTGGCATATGTGGCAGACATGCAAAAAGGTATATACTTGAGAAACATGCACCCATTTTGAAAAATGCACACAACATACATGTGCATCTTTGTGCAAACTTTCCAGCTGGTTTGGTGCTGGGGGAACAAAAATTTCCACCAGACTGAGGCTGACAAATTCACCTGTCTGTATTGCTGAGACACTGGCAGAATATGGACAACTGGCTCGACATCTCCCATTGAGCTTTATGGTTCAGTGTGAATTTGATCTCTGCAGTCCTAACTTGATACTGTCCACAGGTTCCACTCATTTGTGATATGATGACTTGTTTTGCTCTTGTTTGGGCTTTAAAGACCCCTTTTAGAAACATAGAAACAGAGCGAGTCAGAAGGGACCTCCCGGGCCATCTAGTCTGACCTCTGGCACTAGCTCGCTCCGCTCATGACATGCCCACCACATGCATATCCAGCCTATCCTTGAACACCCGCACCGATGGGGCCTCAACAACCTCTCGTGGAAGCCCTTTCCACACCCTCGGGGTCCTAACTGTCAGGAAGTGCTTCCTGGCATCCAGATGGAACTTGGGCTCCCTGAGCTTTGCTCCATTGGAGCGCGCCCTGCCTTCCTCTGCAGGGGGGGACAGGTCTCTACCCACCTCCATGTGACATCCCCTCACATACCTGTATGTCGCCAACAGATCCCCTCTGAGTCTCCTCTTCTCCAGGCTGAAGAGATGCAGTTCCCTCAGTCTCGCCTCATACAGCATCCCCTGCAAACTGGCCACCAACCTTGTGGCCCTACGCTGCACTGACTCTAACCTGGCTATATCCTTTCTGTAATGAGGAGCCCAAAACTGAGCACAATATTTTTGTTTCTTTATTTTTTTTCTTTACAGATTGCATGGTTTAAATTGCCTTTACCGATGCATGGAATGTAAAGGCATGGTAAAACAATAAATTAGTAAATAAAACAGAAAAAAGTAAGAGGATCAAGTAAACAACCGTGGGCCATGTTGACTATAATGGCCGTTTTCTGATATAGGAGAGATGATCTCCCCTTCTCTCCTTCTCTGAGAATGGATGTAATAATAAAAAAAAATTGTCACCCTTCCAGTGCAGCATTAAAGCTCTCATCTGCACTGCTCTGATTTAATTCCAACAAGCAAATGAGCAACACTATCGATTTTTAATGACTACTTGGGCTTATTATTCAGAAAGCAAGTAGCTTTAATCGTTTGACAGGAATGTCAGAGCTACAAAGAGGGAAAGTGTTTCCATGCAGTCAGAGGGAGGGAGGGACACAGGAAAGCAGGGGTTTTGAAACTCAAAATTACAGCCCGAGGTTGTCACGAGCATTGTTATGCAAATGGATGTGAAGTTTGCCGGGAATGCTTCCTCTGAATTTTTAGCAGCAATCCCCAAAGGCACCTATTTTAATTAAGGATGATCTGAAGAACCTAAATGATCAGGTATTGTTGACAAAGGCACTTTCTTATAATAATGTCATATTTTAAGTAATAAGGTGCAGAGTGTTACTGACTGGTCTAGTCCCACAATCAGTAAAATACCAGCAATTTGGGGGCAGCCCATCTCTCCTAATCAATGTAAAACAGGGACCTGGACAGGGATATGGTTTTTAAGAATCATGAAATGATGGTGTTGGAAGGACTTTTGACATCATCTCAAGTGGAAAAGAGGCAGAAAATTTGCAATATAATTTATGCAATTTAACTGCAATTTTATCATCATCATCTAGTCCACCTCCTCCAAACCAACTAATTGATGGCTCAGTTAGTCCAAACTCTGTTCAAATACTTCCAATGAATGAGTGTCCCCCACTTCCTAAGGCAGTCAGGAGGCCAGACTCTGAGTTGTCTAGTCTCGGAGCAGGATCACCTGGGCAAAATGATTAAGGCTGAGACAACAGACTAAGACGAATCCCCTTTTGCCAGGACTAATTGTCACATCAGCAGAAGAAAATGGAGATTTCAAATGGAGATGGGGATGAAGAAACTCCTAAAGGGAAGTGAAGGTAACACTGGTGGAGACTCTTTCACAGATAACGGTGGCGATGTTTCAGTTGTTATTACCGCATAGAGGAAAGCGGGGGTACACCACTGCTGATTATTCATACCTTGTAAACCCTGTAATGAAACAATCCCAAATGAAACAAGAGATAGTGCCAGAAGAGGAGTCTCCCAGGTCAGAAGACACTCAGCCAGCTACTGGGGAAGAGCAAAGGACTAGTACAAATCGCACTGCCACTAATGATGCAACTAGATCTAAACAAAAAGGAAGTCTATTGGCTGACAAGCACATAGGTGAAATAAAAATGCAATGCTGCATGATATATACAATTGGAACATGGAACATGGGGAATATGAATCAAGACACAATGGAAACTAAAGAGGATGGAAGGCAGAAAGAACAGTTAAACATCACAGGACTTGGCGTGAGCAAAGTCAAGTGGACTGGAATGGGAGATTTCCGATCATACTCAAACTGTTTAACTCCATAAGTGACAAAATGAGAAGAAACAGAATGATTCTATTACTGAGGTAAGATGTAGCTCAGGAAATAAGAGGTCTTAACGCAAAGTCTGACCAAGACATATCAATTAGAATTCTCGGAAAACCTATCAACCTAACCATCATTTAAGTCTACAACAGATGCCAAAGATGAACTCAAAAGCTTTCATGTGAGTGTCCAAGAAGAAATTGATAACACACCAAATATGACATGTTGAAACAAAGCCGGGTGCGATGTTGCAGGAAAATTGGCCTGGGGTCAGAACGGAAGCAAGACAATGATTCATAGAATTCTGTGAAGCCAACCAGAGCTGACATTATACATGGACATGACCTGCTGGCCAAAATAGAAACTAAAGACACTGCATAACTGGAATTAGAAGATGGGGAAACTGAATTTTCCCTGCCAGAACAAGACTAGGAGCAGATTGTGGTAGTGACCATGAAAGATTATGCAAAAACCAAAGTAAAACTGAAAAAAGATCACTAACAAACACAGAGCCAAAATATAGTGCATATAACATTCCTGAGGAATTTAAAGTCCATGAAAAGAACAGATTTGTGCTAATTAATTCAATTAGATCTTCTGAATGTGAACCAGAAGAACTGTGGAAAGAAACCAGAGACATTATGTGAGAAGAGTGCCAAAAGACCGTTCCTGTAGCAAAAAGAAAGAAAAGGCCTTGGTAATGACAAGAAAATCTCACCAACACTATGGACAGGCAAGAAGCAAAAACAAAAGGTGACAGAAATGAGAACAAAATCCTGAATGCAACTTTTTGGTGACTGTCACACGGAGACCAAATAACTATTGCAATCATCAGTGTAAAAAATAGAAAAGAACAACAAAGGAGGAAGAACAAGAGGCCCCTTCCAGAAGATCCAAGAAATCTAAGGGTAATTCATGCCTTGATTAGGAATGCTGAAAGACCAACAGGGGAATGTGTCATCTGACCAGGATAAAATAAAGAGAAAGTGGAAATAGTATACAGAAGATTTCTATAGAAGAGATATAAACATGATTGAGTCCATTGAAGAGGAAACCTATGAAGAAGAACCTGCAAAATTAGAAAGTTGTGTGAAAGTTGTTTTGAGAGTACTCAGAAGAAACTGGACAGAGAAAACAAAACAATGACTCAAGGCTGGAAGCATTCGGTACGCATTCCATTCTTCAAGAAAGGAGATGCTAAGGAGTGTGGCAGCTATAAGAGCATTTCCCATGCAAACCAAGTGATGCTCAGGATGTTGTGACACACACTTTTATCATATATGGAAGCAGAAATAGCTGACATTTCAGTTGGATTCCAAAAAAGAAAGAAGCACTCGGGAACACATTGTAAATGTGTCTTGGCTATTGGAGTGCACCAAATAATTTCAGAAGATCAGCTTTATAGACTACAGCAAAGGGTTTGACTGTGAGAATCATGAGATGGTTCTGAAAGAAATGGGGTATTTCAGCCCTTGTCTGTCTTGAGGCATAACCTGTATCATGGACAAGAAGATCTCTTTGGGACAAAATAAGGAATATAGGAAAAAACCGGGATGGATTCCTATAGGCAAAGTTGTCAGGCAAGGGTGTATTTCATCTTCTTATCCATTCAATCTGTACACAGAACATGTTATACGGAAAGCTGGAGTAAAACTCAGTAAGATATGCTAATACCATTTTACTGGCAGAAAACAGCAATGAATTGAAATGACTACTGATGAAAGTGAAAGAATAAAGGATAAAAGGATAAAAACAGGTCAGAAGCTGAACATTAAGGAAGCAAAAGTCATGACTGCAGAAGAATTACACAATGTTAATTTCAACAATGAAAAAAATGAATTTGTGAAAGATTTTGCATACCTTGGCTCAAACATCAATTCAAAGAGAAAGTGTAATCAAGAAATTAGAAAAAGACTGAGACTTAGGAAAGCAGCATTGAAGGAACTAGAAAAGACCATCAAGTGTACTGACATTGCACTGGAGAGCAAGGTCAAGATTATCTACACTGTTGTATTCCCACTTCCTATGCATGGGGGAAAATGGGGAAAATTGATGCATTCAAAACATGGTACTGGAGGAAAGCTTTGCAGATACCCTCCACTGACAGAAAGATGAATAAGTGGGTCCCACAAGATCCTACAACTGGGTCCTCGTAGATCGATTCAACGTAGAACCTTCCCTGAAAGCAAAATGATGAAATTGGAGCAGCCATGCTTTGGGAACATCATGAGGTCTGTATCCAATGGGCGTCATGGAAGAAATTGTGAAATAAAGAAGTACTTCCATGAAGGTGATCTAGCCTGATTGAGGGACACAGGCAAAACTGGCCAGCCATCAACAGTCCCTCAGACGAGGTCACAAGCATCTCAGTCTTCAGAATGGTGGCATAAGGGTGACTGTGGATAAAGGACCGAGCCTTGGCCGCTCTGTATCGGCAGCCTTGGATCAAGCCAATGAAAAAGCTCACCAAAGAGACCACCATAATCAAGGTTTCACCCTGCAGGGCATACACAGGATTCAAGCTAAATAAACTCCCAGTGGAACTGAAGTCTCCTTTCTGGGCACTTGCACTGTTTTTGTTTACTGGACTTGGAATGGCAAAAGGAAGGATGCCGTGGTTTCTGTGGGTTTGTTTATTATGATTGAGGGGCTGAGCTGAAGCATCTTGCTTTTGTTCCTTCTGGATCATTTTATGCCTTTCAGTTCTGTCCTTTACTATTCCATCCCAGAAGCTTTGTAAGCAGAACAAACTACCTGTGCAATAAGGAGCTGCACTGCCATGGCCCACGAGTCACATCGTGTCCTCTCAAGGGCGCGGTTCATCTCAGCACTTTCACTAAGACGATATGGATTCTTGCAAGATGAAATTGCAGATTGGCAGAGGCCTCACCCCTCCTTCAGAGCATGTGGACCTCTGCGAGCGTCTATCAGCGTAGCATAAGCACAGGGAGTCTGAAAGGGCAAGTGAGGTGGTGCTGGACTCAGAAGGAAGCGGCTGGGTGGTCTTCTCCCACTGTAATAATCAGGACTATGTGATTATGCTGCAAGATATTCTGTAAGCCCAGGAAAGGGTACATAATTGTTCTTCTTGAGAATTGCACGTTTCCAGTCTTTCAAATTCTGAAGTGATACATGAAGCATCTTTTTGAAGTTTGATGCCAGTGTACAGAATCATGGCCTTATGGTCAACTTGGCACCATCTAAATGTTTTGGAGTACAATTCCTATTAGGCCAAGTCAACATGCCAATCATCTGGGATCATTTAAAACTTTTTAGACCATCCCTTACTGTAGTCTCAGGACAATTTAACAGTGAGACAAAAAATAGAAAAAAATAATGGGAGTCATAGTCCAAAACATCTGGAAGGTGTCATGTTTTCTACCCCATCCTATACAAATGTGTAAGGGTGAAGTCCCATTAATGTTAGAGAGGAACGGGTGCTGCCCCTCCTAGATTTTGATAGCTAGCCATTTTGGGGTGGGGGTGCTAGGAGTATGCAACTGTTTTGCTGTCTAAGCATTCCTAGGATCACACCCCAGAGTTGCACAAGAATTCTCCTGCACTTATTTCCCTTTTTAGAACTTGGCTTATCTATTAGTTAAAATCTTACTGTCTTCCTTCTTTTCCCTGTGGGAAGCTACCCAGCTATTTCCCATACAAAGTGAAGAGATGGGATCTAACTTTGCCCTGTTCTCTGATAACACACGTACATTCTGCCCAGATTTGCATGATCATAGAGGAGGAAACAAGCCATCCAGAAGCCGTGGGCTGCTCTGTGGGTCTGGGTTGGTTTGTTAAGTATGGGTTCACAAGGCATAGCAAGTGAGCATAGTACAAATCCTCTGGCATGCAACCATCATGTGGAGCAGGCAAAATGGAATCTGTCTGCCTCTGTGGTCATGCAAAGCAGCCCTTTGACTCTTACATACACTCAATTATCAGCAGGTGAAGGAGACCTGAAGTGAAAGCTGGCTTGGACATAAAATTCAGCTAAAATTTGAAACCATTTCCAATGTCATGTTTGAAAATCAGGGTCCAGCTTATTTTATTATTAAAGATTCAAGTAAGACTTTAACTAATAGCATTTTCTTAACTAGTCTGAAATAAAATCTGACTGGCCTCAGCCATCTGAGTGGGATGGTGTTACTTAGTGTCCTGCAACAACAGGGGGTTGGACCTGGAGGCCTTCATGGCCCCTTCCAGCTCTACTTTTCTATGATTCTATCCCTAGCTACTGTCAACATTTGGCAAAAGGGGAAAAATCCAAATTGGATCATTTCAGGTCCAATCCTATGCATGGCTAGGCAGCGGGAGGGAGGGGTCTGCAGCTCACATGTGGGCCAGGAATTCTTTATTTATGCATCACCTTTTCAAAGTTTGCATATAGAATAAAGCTTTGAGAAATACCTTTTCTCAAAATCCTACATGTTAACTTGCTGATTGAGTTTAACACAGTAAAAATAGCAAAAGTAGCAATCTGCAAATATCATGCTTGACCCCCTTTTCCATTTAATCACACAATTGTGAGGGGAAACGAATTGAATTCACAGAATCTGCGCTTCAGTTTTAGAAAGAAAAGTCTAGGTAGGGAAACTGGCTTGAGCAGTAGAACAGTCACACCTGTGGGAAATATCACTCACAGAGAAAGTTTAAAATAATACCTCCCTCGTAGGAACATCACAGGGTGGTTATTTTGGTTCGAACCACATCACAGGTCAGTTTGATTTATGTTAAGCACCACTGACGTCAGGTAAGTCATCTCAGGTCTCAGGATCTAGTTCTCATCTTGTTTACAGAAGAAGCATTTTTGCTAAATTTAGGGTAATATGAAACACATGTTCAGAGGCAGAACATGTGTTTTTCATCTATGAGCAAGGATGTTCACTTTGTCAGTCTCAGAGTTGATGATGGCTTTGACGACTTTTTCAGTTCAAGCGAGTTCCACCCCATTTCCTTACCTGCTTGTGAGGTGGCGGCGGCAGCAGTGGTGGTGGTTATATGCCTGCATAGAAAGCCATCCTTCTTGTGTGCATTTTCCCAAATGCATGGATTTTTAGCACCTGCTTTTTTAATTTACACTTTTCCCTGATACTTTGCATTGCTGAAATGCAGTTTTGTGCACACTTCTTTTTAAAGACTTGCATTTTTGTGCACTTTATTGGCCCATTTTTCCTGAGACAAGCAGGAACTGGGAATAGGGTAAGTCCCTCTGTGGAGTCAGGTGGATAATGAAGCAAATTTTTCACCAACTGCTCCCATTAGCTGGCAATCAAAAAGAGATCTGGTAACAACACTGAGCAGAAGGCTAGAGAGTCCAGTGGTTTGGCTTCATATGAACATGGGAAGAGCTGTTGTGAGTGATGCTTCAGAAATCCTCTTTGCACTCATGTACTACAATCCGATGGCATCTTTTCTTAGTTTCTGGTTCCCTCCAGCAGTGCTGGACTCGGGGCTCCCGTTATCCTCAGCTAGCACGGCTGTGCTACCTGCCATGATGGCAGTTGGAGCCCAGAGCTCATCAGGTCAGATGAAGACTCAGCTGGAGATGCCTTAATCATTGTGGTTTGATCAGGGACAGCCCCAGCAGCTCCAGAGTTTGGAGTGAGGTTGTCATCTCCTCTTTCCAAACTCACCACCCGCTGCAAAGTGAAGCAAGTTGACACATCTACATTTCAGAGGAAATGGCACGAAGTAACAAGTGTGTAGGCACACAGCTGCGGTTTGAAAGTACAAAGCTTAGGAGCATCACACAACACAGGAAGGAGGTTCAAAGCCTTTCCGTTGAAAAGCAACTGCATTGTGTTAAGCATTGTTTCAGCTACCCAAATAGCCTGGGAGGAACCTGCCCTACCCACACTTTCATTTTCCAAATATGATGAGCATCCTTTTTGGTCAAATGAGCCAACTTTCCACTGCTTCGATGCATCAGGCCTTTTCTTGACACATCACACTACCCATCTTCTTAGAGCATTTTGGGGAAAATTTTACTGGGTCACTAGGAAATTACATATCAACAATGGCATTGCCTTTCACCCCATTTTAAAGTATTTTATCCTGCATCAGAGTAAGAAAGTTCTGTTTAGGGTGGAAAGGAACTGGTTCTTAGGAAATAGCAGGGGCCTTGCCCTCTCCATTGTTGGGTCCAAGTTTAGGGATTCCATTGGGCAAGGCACCTTCCATGGGCTCCTATCACTCAGTGAGCCTACAAAACACGGCTGTTGCCCCCATCAGCAGTGCTGCTGCTCCCTCACCCCCCCCACCTGATTTTGGCTATCTGCTTGCTTGCCAAACAGGGAGAAGTGGGGACAGCACCTTCTCCTCTTCCTCTCCCCCATCACCATTTGCAAAATGTGGGTGGACGAGCAGGTTGCAGAGATGACGAGGAGGCGCAGGTCAAGAGCGCTCTTGTCCGTCACCCTGATTCCAGCCCTTGATTCCAGTCCTGCCCTGCTGCCTGATGATGCCTCTGTCTCAGTGGAGGTAGGAGGGAGCCCAACTGCTTCCTTTCCGCTGAGCATCTATGAAGGAGTGAAGAAGGGGGAGACGGGAGCCAGTGAACCTGACTGCCACTCTTGGTGGACATCCCAAGGTCACTGTGACCTGGACTCTGAAGAAGGAGGAGGAGGAGATCTTGCAGACTTGGTGATGGTGATTCCAGGAGATGGAGAAGCCTTTGAAGTACCCGCAGGGCTGCTGCCCACAGATTCCCAGGCTGAACACGAGAGCAGAGATGTTCTGGGAGAGATGGGAGGGTCTAAGAAGCGGGGGAGGGAGATCTGTTGCCTCGCCCAGTCCCTGAGCCATGACGAGCGGTGGGGAGAGATGAGCTGCCCACTCAGAGGACTCTCTGGTCATTCACCCACAGGAGCCACCATGAGGGTGGAGCACACCATTACTGAAAGAGAAGAATTTGGAGAGAAGTTCCCAGTTTGGATTCAGCACTCTTGATGTGAGCAAAAGCTAATCTTTCAACTCACTGGACAGTTTCAGAGTTGCTTTGAACTAGTGATCTGTATTGCAAAAAGGCTGCCTAGTGTTTTGGAGCCTGAGGGCCAGAAGGGAAGGACAGAGTTCACAACAGACTCTAAGCTCGCATGCCCTCTTGCATCTCTGCACAGGGCAAAATTCTGCCAGTGTTAAGTCCCCTGGGGCCACTTCACTTTCAAAATTCTATGAGATCATTAGGGATGAGCTTAACTTTTCTCCCATGGAAATTCCTGGACCGCATCCAGCTATGTTTGTTGCATTTTGGTCCCCTTGAAATCAGAAGGACTTAAATTAAGCCATGGCTCTCTTGTTCCTTGATTTCAGAGAGACTGAAGTTCAACCAGCTTAGTCTGGACCCAGCCCAGTGAAGTTTTCCTACTTAGCTGGGCCTTCACGTTTTCTAAAACTCTGCAGTTTTGCTTGTTTGTTTTGCCAGCTGCTTGAAAATTGCCAGAGGGAAAGTGGATATTCTCACTGCTCCGCACAGAATTTCCATACAAGCCCATTGTGTGCACCGTTACTCAGAGACTGGGAAGTTGGAGAAATCCACAATGGACTCAGATAAGTCTGGATGTCTCATAATCCATCCTGGGGATTCAGCAACAGAATGGTTTTTCCCAAGTTGTGAGAATTCCACAGCAGGCAGACTAATTTTATTTGATTTTGCATTCTTTCACGCAAATTTAGTCAAAGAAAAATGCATGAAACAAAAAAGTGCTGGCCAGAAATATGCACTTTCCTGATAGACTAAAGCTCAGGCATACACACATGGAAGAGATCTGTGCATCCTCAGGAATATCTATGCGGGGAGACTCAACTCTGCATTCGCACAAATGTGTGTTAATGTATTTACATAAATCCCATGCCCATCACTGAACAGAAGAAAGGCAATCTGCAAAATATAGACAGGACAGAGTTTACTGTGCCCGTACATCCCTAGTCAGAAGTCAGTGCCAATATGTTCATATTAGTACATATTCACAAAATAATTGGACACAATCAAATAAACATTGGGCAGATTAAAGCGAACAGCTTAAACACATGCATACATCACTTCCACTGAATCAATATGACTTAACATTGATTAACTTCCGTTGCATTATGTCCACTTTGGTTATTGTGGTATGATTTCTAATATTCCTGAACACACTTTATTTATTAGGAATAAGTCCTACCGTTACTCTTTTTTGAAGAACTCAAAGGGGCTTACTTCATTCTCCTCCCGCTGCTCTCAGCCTTACCCCCACAGCAACCACCCTGTGGGGTAGGCTGGGCTGAGAGGCTGCGACTGGCCCAAAGTCACCCAGTTGGTGCCATGGCTGAGCGGGGACTCGAACCCAGGTTGCCTGAGTCAAGTCTCGTGCTCTTCACCACTGTGCCGCACTGGCTCCCACTTTAAGGAATAATTGCCATTGAAAACTATGACTCTTGCTTCCACTAAGCCTGTCTAGAATGCCAGTGCAACACATTTCTAGTAGAAACCCAATCTTACCATCGCTCTGCCTCAAAAATGGATGGTGCGGGTCTAATAACTATACCCTGTGTGGATTAGAGTCCATGACAGTACAGGATTTGTGGATTGGGCCAGGAGTTCATAAGGAATCGAAAGTCCATTTGATACATAGTTGCCTGCTTCTAAGTCATGAAGTTCCAATAAGCTGATGAGCCTTTTTACAAGAACTCACCATCATGGCTCACCGTCTTCTCTTGGGGGAGTAGAATTGTGTCTTCTAAAGGAACACCAGTGTTTACTTTTGTATATAGACTATATGGCGAGGGGATGGCATATAAAAACTTTAAATAAATAAATAAATAAATAAATAAATAAATAAAATATTACTGCTTGCAAAAATTACGTGCATTGGGGGTGGGCAGTACACAGCTTGCATGTGACCTGGCATGACCTTTCCTGCAGCCTTCCATGTTCTCCACCGACGCCGCCACCAAATGGTCATTATCCTAAATAATGGGTGAAACAAAGCAACCATTCATAAAAGGATAATGCTGCATGCAGGGAACTACTTTGTAAGGCAAGAATTACACCCGGGAAGTTGTCCCCTGTCCTTTCTCTCCAAGCCATGCCGTATCTGTTGGGAATGAGAAAGAGGGCTCCTTAAGAGCTGCTAGTTGGTCTCCAGGAGAGGAGACAGAGGGAAAGGGGATGTGCAGAAGGGGGCCATGAAATGTAGGCTGTTTCCTGACAGAGATGAGAGAAGAGGAGGTGCTTCTCTCAAGGCCAGACTCCCCAGGTAGGCGGGCAGCCTCTGGAATAACCAAGATACACGCTTGGAGGAAGGGGGCTTGTAACAGGGGAGTTTCTCAGAGACAGGCAAGGAAGGTATGACTCCTGGTCCCATGATGTGTCACCAGCAAAGATGGGCAGCCCAGTTAGAGGATCGGCACACAGAGAAGAGGCAAGCTCACTTTCAGAAGGCCCCTCCAAACAGGATGGGGCCCAGACGTGCTCATAAGGAGTGTTCCTGAAGGTGAATGCTAGATTGGGTTCAACAAACCCTCTGTGCATGCTCAGAGTTTTATTCTGGCTGTTTGTGCATCTGGAAAATGGTTTGGACAGTAAAGAACATTGTGCAAGAAAGGTCTGTGGCTTTGAATGAATGAAGGGAGGGACTCTGGCTCATGACCATATCAGGGAAAACTTTGCTTTCTAACTGGACTGGGATCAGTCTACAGTAAAGGGCACATAAGAGCCAGTGTTGGATTGGGGACCCAGGAGATCCAGGTTCCAGTCCCCATTCAGCCTTGAAGCTACCTCAGGGGGTTGTTGTGAGGATAATGTAAGATGCCTTGTTGGGTTATTTGCAAAAGGAAAACAAGTGGGATATAAACGGTGGTAGCAGCAGCAGCGGCAAGAACAAATGATGGCTAGAAGAAATGTGGCAGCCCTATCAGACCAGGGGGATCCAGATGTATATTGAAGTGCAGCAACCGTGGGGACCATAAGCTAAAAATTGTTCTGCTCTCTCCGTTGTGATGTGGGTGCTTTAAAATCTCTTGGGACTGGACATATTTGAGATGAGTTAGTACTGAGTCATTAAGTTTACACCAGATGGACAAGAGGTGGAGTCCAAAGGGTTTCCAGTGAAAGACACTGTTTATTTTTTCTCCCTCTCAGCTGTTCCGCTGTCCTCTCTCTCATGGTGAAAGCATGCATGGCTAACAGCATAAAAAAAATTATCTTCCTTCTGTTTGCACAGGAAGTGAAATCATTTGGGGGGAGGGGGAAGAGGAAGCTTTGTAGAAGTTAAACACTGAAGTTACTTTTGAAGATCTCATTGATCTGTGATAAGACCCCCTTCCCCCAACATTTCTGGCATGCTAATCTGCAGCATTCTTGCAAGGGCTGATTGCTAGCCCAGCAAAAAAGTTGTGGCAACGACAAGTGAACAGTGACCCCAGTTTAAAAGGAAGGGTGGATCGTTTGGAATCAAAGCACTGGAAAAGCCCGCTCAGACATGCTGGGTTTGTTGGTCTGTTAGAACATCCAGCCCTCCTCTCCCAAGGTCTGAAGCTGGTCAAGTTGCTACAAC
This sequence comes from Varanus komodoensis, assembly GCF_004798865.1. Lineage (NCBI taxonomy): Eukaryota > Metazoa > Chordata > Lepidosauria > Squamata > Varanidae > Varanus > Varanus komodoensis. The sequence goes on from NW_025336296.1 coordinate 1,103,258, forward strand.
GAATAGTGTTTCCCTTGAAATGTATGTCTCACCTTTCGGAGAAGTGGGGAACACATGGCAATACTTTTGTAGACACCCTCGAGCCCATCTGTGCTTGCTTGTTTGCACCCCACCTGCTCTGAATCTATTTTTAAAAATAGAAAAGCACAAGTCTCCCTGCTCTATCCTTGCAAGAGAGAGAGAGATTCTGGAAGGCAGTCTTGGGATGAGATCTATTGTGGGAGAAAGGATGTCTTTAACTGTCTTTTATCAAAACATTTGCTCCCACTGAAAACAACAAAGGGCCATCTAATAATTGCATGTGTCCTTATAGATATGTGGTCCTCACTTAGAGAGAAGAACAAGAACATGGTCCACCCCGACCTCTGCAGAAGTAAGAAAGCTGCATGAAGCTGCAAGAAGAAGTTTCCACCAAGCTTCCGGTTTGCTCTCATTCACATGTTTTCGTTTTCAATCTCAAGTTTTCCCATGCCACTTAGGAATAACATTGTGAAATGTTATAACTCCTCATCCACACAAAAACCCAAAGTGTTCGCCCATTCACACCAGGCAAATGTAAGGCATGCTGCTATTTCTAGCATGGAGAGATATCTTACTCCTTGTAATTGGTAGAGCCAGTCATAAAGAAAGAGGTTGGTGACATCAATGTAGCATCCATAACTGGAGTCTCCAACCCAGACATTGAAGATGAATCTGTCACTTTCACTTTTTGCTATATTCAGGGTCATGTGTCTTTTTATTTCATTTTTATTCTCAATGCTTTTCTATTCCATTTACAAAGAAAGCTGTGCATTCTTGTAAAGAAGGAACAAAATGAAATTCTCACTCATCCCTACACAGGACATTGTGGGAAGACAAAGGCCAGCGTGTATGGTCCTACCCATGGCCTTTACAGGTTTCAAAAAATACACAGAGCCAGCCTGAGGTATTTTGCTGCCTGGGGCAGAGAACAAGGTGGCACTCCCTCCCATTCTTGGCTGGACGGGCAAAGAAACTTGCCCACTATTGCCAGTTTTTTCAAGAAATCCCCCATTGACTCTCTCATGCTCACTCGACCCATTAGTCCCAAAGCTCCCCTGTCTGCCTTCTTCGTTCAGGGTCAGCCAGACTTAAGAAGGAAGCAAACATTCTAATTGCTTTATTTGTATTGCTCCCTCTAGCTTCCGCCCTGCTTGCCACTCCCTGGCTTTGATTCCTTCATTTGCATTCATCCTTGGTGCTTTCTGTTGAATTTGGAGACTGCCACAAGGGCTGGTCCTGGAAACGCTCTGGAGACAGACGGGGAAAGGGGAAGGGAAAGCTGATCTAGCCCCATTTTCAAGCACACACAAACACATGTGTGCATACAAGTACATGCATGCACGCTTCTTCCTATGCACTGCAGGGAAATGAGAACCTGCTGGATCTGAGATTGTGTGTTTGGTTGGCTTCCAGGCCATCTTTGATCCTTTTTTTTCATCCTTTTTTTTTCATTCATTTTGTTCTTCTTTTATTTGAAGGATGTGTTATACGAAATGTAAATAATTGGCAAAAGCCAAAGATGTGCCAACAGGAAGTCAGTTTCTCAATCCACCCATGCAAGACAAAAACCTCTTGGCTACGATCCAGGGGAACTTCACCACACCTATGTCCCATGCAATTCCTTGTACTAGGGACTCTCTGAGAGCAGTTCAGTGCATAGCACAGGATGCAGGTAAGGCATGTGGGTCTGGATTGTCTCTCTCCAGATTGACAGCATCCCGGAGTACTTTTCCATATAAAAGAAGAGGGGCTTGTAAGAAAATGTTGCAGCATGGAGTGCTTCTTTCAAGAGACCTGCATTCCTGTCCCCTTCTTCTCCCTACCCCTGGTTTTCTCCCTGCTGCAACATACAGGCAGCATTCTATGGGCCACCGAACATGCTGAGTCCTCGGCAGATGGTTCCAGGTTCCTCCCCTAAATATTTTTCCCTCCGGATTTTTTGCACTTCTACAAAGAATAAGGTTCCCAAGCCCACTGATACCTCCCAACACAGTGGGCATGAGTGATGCTGTTTTGCTCGGATACACGAACAATAGCATGAACAGCCTGAAATTTTGGAAACAGAGAGAAGAAGCAGAGAGTGTGTGTGAGGACTGCAGCGTTTCACGATGCAGGTCCCTGCATGTAGTCCATCCCAGAGAAGGCTAGCTTTAAACTTTCTCTGTGATGAGCTAGTTTTCTACATTTTGGGAATTATGGAGTGTGCAAAAATCTAGCTTCCACCTGAGTCTTACAGTAGCATAATTCAGAATTCTACTTTCCTAGTCTTCTTCGCTCCCCGGAAGGTGTATGGTGCACAGCTTACTGGGAAGCCCCTTTGAAATAAATGAGTGCTGTAGAGCCACTTCTGTTTCTACTGTTTGTAATCAGTGGTGCTTGTGCAAGAGATTTGGTTTATAGTCACATATGAGGCAGTGTATATTTCTGCTGCCCAGAATTTTCTGAAATAAATTCAAATTTACTTGAAATTGGCTCATAGATATATGAACCCCTCTGGATGTCCATTGAATGCAAGCTTTATGCATGGGAAGGCTCCTGCTGGACAGACCAGAGCTTCCAGAAGCCCCAGCACCTGTGCCCAATAGCCATTCAATACTTCGCCATTCAATACCTCTCCGGCAAATCCCATTGGAGTCCCATATACCCTATGGCATAGCATCCACATAGCCACCAGTCATTGATAGACCTACCCTCCATGAATTTGCTGGCTATCTTTTCAAAGTCATTCCCAGATCTCAAGATGACCCTTAGATGGCTTGGAAAAAAGTAAGGTCAACTTTCTTTTTAGCTCCTCTGATGTCTGAAGGACCTGCTGTTTCTTCCACTGAGCTTTCTCTGAGATTAAAAATGATAGCAAGTTTGCACGAAGTGAACCAAATTGGGCAACTTTTTCCATAACTCAGATTTTTTTTCTATCCATAGTTAATATTAGAAGTTGTTGTGAAGGACTTTCTCTCAACTTACATATGCAATGAGATATAGAATATCTTCAGACACTCACAGGACCATAACCCTTCTCTACAGGTCCTACCCATCTCTAATTTTTCTGCTGCTGCTTCCTCCACCTCTTCCTCTTGTGTTTATTGGCAAAGCAAGGCCAAAGGCCTATGACTACCACCTATTCATCCTGCCATCTTGTCAGTTTAGCCAGTTCTCACTTCTTTTTTCTCAACCATGTGTGCCAGGGTGGTGTAGTGGTTAAGAGCATGGGACTGGGACTCAGAGGATCTGGGTTCCAGTCCCCGCTCAGCCATGGAGCCAACTGGGTGATTCTGGGCCAGTCACAGACTCTCAGCCCAACCTACCTCACAGGGTTGTTGTTGTGGGGATAAGATGGAGGAGGAGAACGATGTAAGCTGCCTTGAGCCCTTTGTAGGAAAAAGGCAGGATATAAATTGAAAAATAATAAACAAACAAATAAATAAATAAACCCTGCCTTTGCTCCAGGGTGTTTGCTCCAGGGCCTAGCAAACACCTCTCTCAATTTGGCATCACTGAAACCAAGTGACCTCTTGCTTCTTCTTGCTTGCTGACACTTTCACACCCCTCTCCTTAAGACCCCACAGCTTCAACCAGGAGGTCCACATTTGGCCCATGATGGAACAAAATGAACATTGGATCATATTTACATTATATCTTATTTTATGTTGCAAGCTGTCCTGAGGCTTTTTGCGAATTAGGACAGCATATAAATATTTTAAATCAATCAATCAATCAATCAATCAATCACTTCTGCTCTTCTGCTTTTAAACAATCTGCTTCTTCTCCTACTTGAAAACTTGGATGAGGAAGAAATTTGATGAATTTGGTCTGAATAGAAACTTTCCCCCTTTTATACTTTCGAACCCCTTGGTTAAGCAAAACTCAGTTATCCTTTGAAATTCACCATTTTGCTAATTTTGCAGTGGAGGTCTCCAATTAAAGGTAAGTAAAAGTAAGTAAGTAAGTAAGTAAGAAAGTAAATGAAGACATGAGTGGGAAAATGTGTATATTCATGAAAATAGCATGACACTTAGGAAACTTGCTTGTAAAACATGCATGTACCTGGCAAAATTGCACCCAAAAAATGAAGTATCAGGAGAAATGTGCACAAAAATGCTTGTGAATTTTCTTGTAAACTAAAAAAGAAAAGAATTTCCCCATTTTGGGACAAAGCCAAGTCAAGATTGGAAAAACTAGAAACAGGAAGCAACTGAAACAGACTGGTTTTTCCTTTTCTACTTGAAAGTTTCAAGGGACAGTTCCCTTGCCTCTGCTAGAAGTTTGATGCCTATCTAGAGGAATCCTTAGTGCTATATCGACAACTAGTTTCTAGGACATGATGTTCTTAGACTCAGCCATTAAGCTGGTTGCTGGTAATTCAATGGCATCAGAAGAGGAACAGCCTCCTTATTTCATAGAGCTGAGTACGCTTCCAGCTCTTTCATTCTTCTCTTGTTCTGTACCATTATAACATGAAAAGCAGCTGACTGGAGTACTTCTCACACTACTGACCCTTCTCGGCCCTGGTTTAGCTTTCCTTTTCCTGTTTTGCAACCTATATTCAGAACAAGTTCTCCAAGAGCATTATGACATAGATCTCCGGAGACTTCAGATGTGGTCATGCTGAAATTTACGGAATAGCTGTGAAGAAAAAAACAAAAAAGAGGAAAAGGTGGCTAAAAGCTAAAGGCTAATTTTGCCTCCACTTCTTCCTGGGCACATTCTTGTCATGTGCTGCAAGATGCTGACCCTTTGGTTCTTCGAACAGAGAAGCACAGGCGGAGATTGCAAAGTGCAATTACTTTTGATGAAGGGTGAAGACAACATCTGTCAGAAAAGACGCATGTTATAATGAAGACAACAGAAACCCTCTTCAGGTTTTCTCCTCACATGCCCTAAATGCAGGAAAGTAGAGCATGAGAATGCCATTATCTCTGCCTGTAACATCATGTGCTGGCCCAGCCCCATTGATGTCTGCAAGGGGGCACTTGTGCACGTTCAATGGCATGCCTGATTACCCTTCACTGATGAACCTGGGACATGTGTAGGAGCCGGCAATGGGCTGGTTTCCTTCCCATTCACTACCTGGTAATAAATTCATAGAGGAGTTAGTTAATGTGTATTGAGGAAAGAGATATGAATCAGTGACCGGCTTATTCAGTACCTGGCCTGGTAGCAACTTGGCAGCAAGTGCAGCCTCCTTAGCGGAACAGAACAGCTGCATCCTGAAAGAGGACAGCTCCCGACAACCACCAGCTGCTACCTTCTGCACTAAGACTGGCCTTAAGGGCAGCCCTACATAGACTGTACTACAGTAACCAGCCTTGAAGTTTCTAGCAGCCCCATCACTGCAGCTGCACCTTGAAGAGGATCAGATAACCCTCACAAAGAAGCAGGCATCCTAAGCTTTAGGTTGGGCTTAACTGACTCATTGCATCTGGTTGTGTTATCCAACTTGCCAATGACTTAAGTCAAATGAGGAAGGGAAAACGGAACAATGGATGAAATCATAACCCATAAGGAACCAGTGTCCTCCAAAAAAGGGGAACTCTAAATACACATTGTGCATTCAAGCATTATCTGATGCATCAATTTAGCACTGTTGGCAGAAAAGGAAGGACTGTCCATTCCAGTGGCTCCCCTGTTTTGAAACAGAGAGGGGAAATGTTTCCGAAATGGGAGAGAGATTTGTGCAATTCACCTTTAAAACAAGCATATCAGCTATCACACTTTGGAACCAGCAATGGAAGCTGAAGCTGAAACTGAAAATTCTTGCCTCCACAAACTTTGTAGTGAAATTCTTCACTCACTGTTAAAAAGTGTTGATTAGGGGAACAAGCACGCAAAGAGAAATACGTTTGAGAACGATCATATTCAAGGAAGGATTTGTTAGGGAAACTGCTCCGTAACAACATGCATGCCAGGCAAAAGCCTGTAGAAAGATGCATGTATTGGGAGAAAGCTGGACACAGTTTCATGTGAACCTTCAAGGGCATTTTCAACGGTCAGGATGGATCAGACTTTGAGCAGAATCATAAAACCCACTGACCTTACCTGGGAAACCAGAGGATTCTTTGCCATCCCAGCTCAGAGATCCTATGATGCTGGGGCTGAAACTCCAAAGCTGGAGCCCTCCTCCCACCTCACAGCCAAAGAGCTATGCCAGGTGTCTCCTAGGCCTCGGGGGTGGGGGGAAATGGGAGCATGCCAGGGGACAGGAAGAGGAAGAGCCTGGGACTATAGCTCAAGGGTCCTAGCCATACCCAAGCCCCCTTCTGTCCCTCTCCCCAGTGCTCAGTCTAGAAGACTGAAAACAACTGTCTAAAGAAAATGTAGGGGGCAAGGCAAAGTGGACATTGCAACTTGGGTCAGGATGAATCCTATTGGAATCTAGCCCTCCAGCATTTGCAGAGACACAAGAAGTCCTCCAGAGTAGACCAAGCGGAAGTCCGTTGAACCCTCAAGGAGCCCCAGTTGTGCAACCAGCGACCTTCCTCTGTGGCAGCTGTAGCAGCTAGTGAGGAAGAGGAATGCTGCTTTTGGAGTGCTCACAAGAGGGTTGTTCCACTGGAAAGTGGGCCTCATGAGTAAGCCTGTCATCAGCACTCACTCAGTGGCTGTTCCGCGTACCAGAGAGGGGCACTGCTTGCGCTGAAATTCCTGCCGAGCTCCCCATGAGCTCTGGGCATGCCTGCCAGGAAAGACTTCGGGCTGCTGCAAAGTGGACTGGAGTCCAGGGAGCTGAGCCCAGGGAAGCCAATGGATCGCTTGCCCTGATGGATTCCTTATGCATTCGTAATGACCACTGCCATGCTTGGCACCTTGCATTGGATGCTCATAAATCCACTTACTTATTGTCATATTTCTGTCTTGCCTTTCTCCACTTTCAAGGAACCCAAAGCAGCTTACCCGTGATAAGGTAAGATTGGAAAAATGAGGTGTGCCTGGTGTGAACTCTATTCTTTTCAGTGCCAGGCCAAAGCCTCCCCCACCCCATTATTTTAAGACCTAATTTCAATTTTAATTGGGTTTTTATTACACATGTGTTGCTGTGCTTTTGCTGTTGGACCATCCTGAGACTTTTATGTATTGGGCGGCATATAAAAGTTTTAAATAAATAAATACATTGAAATAAACTGACATTTACAGATTTATCTGTTCCTACTTTTAAATCATCCTTTTGGATGACTGTGCTAAACTAAACCAGCCAGAGAGTTTTGGTTGTGGGGCAGTACAGAAATGAAATTATTATTATTGTTATTACTATTATTATTGATAGGGCAAGCGTCAAAGAGGGGACCAAAATGTTCCAGTGGCCAAAGAACATGTTCCATTTGCTGCCTGAGCTTAAAGAGCAGGCAGCATCCCTTCACCTCTCCCAGAGGATCCAGGCAGGCTGCCTGAGTCTTACTTCAACACCAGCAATAGCCCCACATCTTCTTCAGCGTCGAGGGGGCAGCAGGCTGGCTTAGGGGGCTCAGAGGGAACGCAGACTTTTGCAGACTCAGCACAGGTGCTTTCTGGACCATGCATCACTTGCTCTTTGATTCACCTTGGTCCAGCATGTATATAATAATACTACAACTAACAACCACTATGACTCAGAAAGAGGTAAAGTGCCATTGAGGGGAAAAAAAAAACAAGGAACAAAATTCATTCAGAAAACTGGTTTGCAACTAGAAGAGGAAGTTAAGTGTCTTTTCTTGTAAAGCCACAGTGGCCGGCTCTTCAAAGAGAACCTGGGTAACATATCATAAAGCAGCCTAAAACCTGCTGGCATGCCAGACTCTGACTGCACACCCAAAGGGGAACAGCCTGCAGGCAAAGGCATGCATGTTTTCTGGTCTGTGCTGAGGCTCCTGTTCAAGTCTTCCTTCTTTCCACATTCCTCTGCAGAAAAATCAGATGTCACAGGATGCTTTCCTCTTCCACCATTTGTGAACATTTCTTTGCTCTCCATGGGAATGCAAGCTATCCTGGCTGGTGCTGGCCGTAGGCAAGAGCAGAGAGCTGACCAAGCTCCTACCGTTGAGCCCGTGTGACCCAGTGGTTGGAGTGGATCAGGGGGCCTGGGTCTAGTCCCCATTCAGTCATGAAGTCCCCCAGAAAACTTTGGGCCAGTTCCTAATCTACCTACAGGATTGTTGTGAGGATGAACACAAGAGTAGGTGGACCATGCAGGTCCCCTTGGGTTCCTTGCAAGGGGAAAAAGGCAGGATAGAAATGTGACAATAAATGAATTTATGGTGGAAGGACTTGTCAGATTTTGGAAGCAGCAAATTTAATAAATGTTCCCACTGCAGCAAGTAATGGACACAGACAAAACTCAACAATCTGCAAAACCCTTCCCCTTCCCCCCTCCCCTCCCCCTTCCCCAAGGCAAGATTTTTACCTTGAAGGTAACCATGGCAGGATGGAAAATGTAGGACAAACGCCTAGTGCAACCTCAGACTCAAATTTCGGAGGGAGACCTGGGTGAGATTTCCATTGGTCAGGGCAGGGGAAATGGGCCAGTAATATTCACAACAGAGCAAGCTGCCTTTTATTGGCCCATCTAGCCCAATATTGCTGACACAGACTGGCAGCGGCTCCCTGGGTTTTCAGGCAGGAGTTTTTCCAGGCCAGCTGGGACTGACGTTCTGCATGCCAAAAGAGTGACCTTCAATGGGCCCCTCACCCCAAATGCCCCCTTCCTCTTCCTACCACGGTCCCCTCTGTCCATTAACCTGCCTTCTCCCTTTCTTCCACACTGCACAATTGTCCAGCAGGAGACTGCAAGGCGAGTAGGGCCCACTCCTCTCCCCCATTTCTTTGCTCTTGCCCCTGTTGCACCAATAAGCAGGTTTTTTATAGCAATAAAAAGGAGCAGCCCAGGAGGCCCCAAGGACTTTCAGTGGGGGCCCTCAGTGGGGGTGAGCTTTGGCAAATGCCCAGTGGCGCCTGTTCCTGACACAGCCCCAGTCTGTTGCTGCCGATCTGAAAGACGAGTCTCTGCCAAACTATCCGCCTTCCTCAGCTGCACCGCAGAAGGAATCCCACGCTCAGCCTTCCCCCTGTTCTTGTGCACCTACCCAAACAGAAACAGATCTGGTGCCCCTTTGCTTCCTGCTGATGTAGCCGTGGTGGTTATTTTTGTGGCATGTGTGATTCTCCCAACCCCAAATACAGATCAACTGGGATTCTTGGAAAGCCCTCACAGCAGATCTCCAGCCAGATTTCTTAGACTGCTCTGTTCTGCCCAGTGGAGCTTTAATCACACAGCAGGCAAGCAACTCAAGCACATGGCCACAGTGCGAGTGAAAAGGAGGCTCTGATAGGATTGGCCCCTTGCCGTAGTGACATCCTTCCTTCTCTCGGACAGCTGTGCGAATCTTCCAGGCTCCTGGGTGCGTTGTGCAGAAGGAGGTGGCAGGTGTGGCTGGCGGGATTCAGGGCTGTGTTGCTTGCGACTGCAGATGGGATGGGGGGGGGCATCTTTAAGCTCCTTACCTGTAGCCAACTAGAAAACTTGCACTAAGACTTGCTTGCTAATGATCAGGTGCCCTTCCCAAAGAATAGGGGTGCCATGGGCCAGACTTCACTGAGGACAGCCCTCAGCCGTGCTGTATTTGAAGGGCTGCCTGGCCCAGATCTGGTGTAAAGCTAAAAACCGCTAGAAGAGAGAGCAGAAGAGAGGAGGAAGCTTGAAACTGCCCATCTATGGACTGAGTAGACACACTGCTTGTGTGGTCACAATCTTCTAATTTGCGGACTGTATGCAGTGTTAATCCTATTCAGAGTAGACCCATTAAGACCTCAATCCCATTCCTTCTCATGGGTTTTCTCTACTCAGGGCTAACATTGGATATGACCTTATGCTGAGATATGCTGTCTTTCTATTTAAATTAGAAGTATTATTTCTAAAAGTATGTGCACATTTTATGCAAAATTTTGTCCTGTTTGGGGATGCACTTGATTTCTTGAGGGGTGGGGATTCAGAAGTGGCCAGTCAACAGAGAAACTGTGGCTCAAAGAGGGTCCAACCAGATCTACCAACCCAGTAATGCCAGAGGCAAGCCAGAGTCAGAATCATAGCATTATGATTGTATTATTAACCTTATTATCCTTATTATTGTGGCACATTAGAACATAATAAACATCATGAATGAACAAATGCCCTCCAGAAGGGATAAGTTATTACCCATTATGGTATATTAGAACATTCTGCGAAGGCTACTGCAAATTCTGAAATCCATTCATGCCCATCTGGAGAACCCCAAAGGGCCGTCTTAGGACCCAAGGTGGGTCCCTGAGACAATACTGGGCTCAAAGGACAACTGGTAGAAGGCAACTTCACATGTTGAATGACCCATCTTGGGCAACTTCATCAGCACACTCTGGCCTCGCCGCATCTGGTGGATCCAGGTGTTGTGGGCTGCAGTTTCCAGGATTCCTGGGCATAGCCTATGGTGGCTGAACCTGATGGAGTTTGAAGACCAAACTCTCGGAAAGGCTCCAGATTGAGGAAGACTGGTATTGTTGAAGACTTGTGGTTGAGGAAGCACTGGAGAGGTGGTCTATTGAACCACTGCCTCTCATTAGATTGGGCATTGTCTGATAATATGCCACTGAACCCCAAGAAAAATGGTGGATCCATTTCCAGTGCACATATGTTATTCCTGGAACAAAACAAGTTTCCGTGTCAGGTTGTTCTAAAACCTGCACTTTCCACAAAATGCCTCAGAAATCTCCTTACCTGAAGACTGTAAGGCAAAGGGCTGCTGGATCAGAGCAAGAGTCCATCTGGCCCAGCGTGCTGTTGCTATAGGAATCAGTCCATTGCCCACAGCTTCCCACAAGCAGTGCACATGTGCAATAGAACCATCCTGCCCATGTTCCCCAGCAAATGCTGCACATTAGCATACTGCTCTGGTCCCTCCGCTCCCTCTGATATTTCTAAATCTCCCATAGAATTTTAGGAGGAGGCATTGCTTGGCAAGGACCTGCCTTGTTCTGCGGACGCAAACCTGACACCAAATCAAGCCGGAGTTCTGGAATGCAGGTCACCAGACCTTGAGCAAAGAATTGTACTTTGAATTCTCAATTGATCTAAAGCTCCCCCGTCTCTCTTTTCCCGCTAACCATCCTTGAATGTTTGGGCTGGTGAGTCACTCCTTCCCTACCAGTCCGTACTTGTTGCTGCTAGTTTTCACCCAGGAAGGGAACTAGAAAATTTTGCATGCCGTCTCAGATCCTCGCATCAATCACGAAGCAACTGGCAGGCACAGAAATGCGGCAGGGAATGTGAAATAATCCCTCTTGACCACTGTCTTGCTTTGCTATCTGGCTCTGTAGCATCTACGAGTGACAAACTCAAGTATGATGTAGAAGCTCATTGGAACTGGTTCTTGATATAGACATGTATTTGCAGCATGTCTTGGTTGCTACGGGTTACAGCAAACATTTTTTCCAGAAACTCCAGCTGGAATACAGGGTTGCCGCCCATTCCAGTTTAGACAGAAAGTGGATAATTACTGTCTTCAGCAGATGAACTTGTTTAAGGCTGCAGCCTGCAATCCATTTCTGAACAGTGGCAGTTAAGATTTTGGCTCTCAGTTGCTGACAACCGGATGCGCAATCTCAGTTCAGTAGGATTTTGTTCATTCAAAGAACCGTTGTGTTGGAAAGATTCAACAAGCCGTCTAGTCCAGCTCTGCACCGCATGGCAAGGCTTTGGAAGCCGACCTCTGCACCCGGAGCAATGCTCACAGTGCATCTGCGAATACATGACAGGGCTGCTAACCCAGATTTGCCACCAGGTGTACAGTTGATGGGGCTGCAGCTAATCCTGGATCACACACTGGTGTGCATGCATGTACACACAGAAACAATGCTAGGTGAACACTTAAGAAATACAATGCCCAAAGCTAAATGTTGCTACAAGCAGAGAGCTGCTGTGGTATGGAGAATGTGCTGGACTGGGCATGTGGGAGTTGAGGGTTCTGGTCCCCATTTGGCCATGAGTAACTTTGGCCAGTCACTGCCTCTCAGCCCAACCTTTCTCACAGGGTTATGAATACAAAATGGAGCTAAGTATGCCACTTAGGGAGAAAAGGTGGAGTATAAATGCAATGGAATGTAATAATCATACGTAAATTGTTTGTGGAGACTCTGGAACTCAGTTTCTAGGGAATTTAGACTGGCACCTACCCTGTTGTGTTTTAGACTGGCACCTATCCCTGCAGGCCCTTAGGAACTCATGAGACTGTGTTGGACTCATTCTATTCGATATATTTCTAGCATTTTAAATGTTGGTATTTTATATAATTCTACTATTCTACTATTTTAACTTTTGCATAAATTTTGTATAAACTTTTGTATAAACTTTCAATTTATGCTTTAATTGTGTAAGTTTTTAATGTTGGAAACCTTCCTGAGTCTTTGTACTGTGTATAGAAGGGGTAGAAATAAGTATTATTAATAATAACAATAATAACAACAATAATAAAAAGAATGAAGTTCTAACTGAAGGATGGGGGACGAAGTATGGGTCATGCTCAATAAAAGGGGAGCATCTGTGAATTTCACCCAGGGTCCAGATACTTTTGGATGGAAGGCTCCCTCCCTGTTCAGTCTTTCAGTAAGCAAAGGCTGGCATTCTTCTGTTGTCTATCAGGGCAGATTAACCACCTTTCTAGAAATTATACAAAGCCTTGGATGGCCTCATTATATGGAAGCCATGGGCAGCCTCAGTGCTCAGCTGACTGTGGTTATTTGCTTAGCAATAAGCCAGCATCAGCCTTTAATAGCCAGCCTCTAGCACATCAGTACCAATATGACACATGTTACATAGGTTGTTGTCTAGACCAGTGCTGTTTACTCTGACTGGCAGTGTCTTTTCATTGCCCCCAGCATAGGCCTTGGTCTGCAGGTCCACTCTCTGAAAACGTTGAACCTGAGATGCCTAGAATTGAACCCGTGACCTGCTGACTGCACTTGATTACTAAGGCAGGGCCCATCCGCCAACTTACTCTGGAAAATTCCTTTCATGTGTGACGAGACTACACTTGTGTAACTGGCTCCATGGATGCTGCCTCAGCAGGCAGAAAGGATCGCTCTGGGGGTAGGTTGGAAGGGATGGTTTGAAGGGAAGGCTTTTCTCCAAATGCAAACACGTTAAGGAGGGCAGAGAGATCGTCTCAAAGCCCTTCAGCTTGCCAAATGCAACAGACAAAGAGAAAAGATGGTTCTGCCTTTGGGGCATTGTTCCACACAAAACAATCGGAACAAGAAAAAGTATTTTTAAATACTGGATTGCACTGCTCGTAACATGCATCTATTCAATAGCTGTAAACTGCGTTTGTATTACATCACCTTGTAGTTAGACTCCATAATCATCCTGTTACACCAGCTAAGCTGGTACCCTCCATGGGAATCCTTCCCAGAACAGCTGAGCCTCCTTTTCAACTTAAAACAGGGGCCTTGCACATGAAACCTGCTTCCTCTTCCACTGTGCTGTGATGTTTTCCTATTTTCCAATGAGTTGGGTGGGTTTGCATATCGCAACAACCTCTCATGGTGATTGACCACAATGGTTCTTCCAGCCTCATCATGGGTGCTTTGCTCCCTCCTCCATTCCTTCTCCTAAGGCCACCAGATGGTATTCCAGGGGTCACCATGGGAGGAACCAGTTCACTCCTCCTTCCTGCAGTTAAGCTGAGCCATTTGTGGCTTGCCATAGCTGTTCGTTCCTTTTACCTTTACCTTTACTTTGTTCAGAGAACTGGAAAACCAGAAACGGGGCATCTCATCATAAACGTGCAAAACTGTGTCCTTGTGACCCATGTGCCTCATTCAGCTTGCTGACCAGGTGCTGTGGATGAACACCTTCACGGCCCTTCATCTTTATACCAGACTTAGACCGAACAGCCCTTCAACTGGAGGACACCGTCAAATAAAGGATAGTTCTTTGGAAGCCCTTCAAATCTTTCCACTAAGAGTGGACTCAGGAGAACCCTAGCCCTGTTAAAAGGGTCCTTTCCAGTAAAGATGCCCCAGGAGAGCCCCAGCCATCCCTTCTAGTGATCAAGTCTGTGCAGGACGGCTTCTCTGCCATGCCTCATCCTACGCCCACAGCAGCCACTTCTGGGAGGCTTGAGGAAGAGAAAAAGAGGTCATGGGTGACCCTACATCCAGAAGGAGGCAACGGCACTCACGTCCACCCCTCCACCGCCACCGCCACCACAACTATTGCGGAAGGACATGGGAACAACAAAGCTTGCTTAGGGGAACAGCCAGTTCTCCATTCTGATGTTCTGTTTCCATGGAAACAGATTCCCCACATGTGGTTCTCCACTGTAGGGATCAAGGCCTGTCTCCACAGACCATGACATACCATATTAATGTTTTGATCAATTTTATGCTTACGTTTTTTAACCTCTGCATACCCATTGCTCAGTCCCTGAGAGCACAAGCCCATGGACTTCTGACCTTGTTGGGGAGGCCACAGGATCCTTCAGCATCCCAACTCCAAGGCTGTGTTACCTCAGAGCTGGGACTTAGCACCCCACTGCAGCTGATGCAGAAAGAACTGCACCAGTTGCCCCACCCCATGGTGGGCATCGGACGGGGGGAAATGGTCCCACTGGTGGGGGCAGGAAGGGGAGGAGACTGGGGTCACAAACTTCATCCAGTTCCAATCAGCATCTCAGCCACATTCTCCATTCCCCCCAGAGCCGAATCTAAATGGCCAAATGTGGTCATCTAGTGAAAACATCCAATGTAATGCATGGATGTCTTCTCATCACATCAGGCACAGATGTGAGTTGGAAGGCATATGTGCTTTTGAAATGATCATTCCTGTAGAGTATTCCAAGCACTTATGAAGGTCTAGCAGCAAGTTAACCACAGGGAAGATCCCCATGGAACCTCATTCACCCTCCAGGTTGAATCGAACCCTTGGGAAGCGCTTGGGAGCCATTTTCCATGAGAGGATGGGGACAAAGAACAAAGATGCAGGCTGAATACATCAGTGAATTGAGGCATGGCCATCTGGGGAGTTTGTCCTACATGGAGGGCTGAGTTTGTCAACCGTCCTAAGATAACACCAGTAAAGTCACAGCAAACACACTTGCTGTGTAACGGTTCCTTGCGCCCATTTGCTGCTCTTCCTCCAGTGACATTTAGTTTCTAAAAAGGCATCTCTGTCCTGTTTTCTCTGTGATCTCAACCCTTTTGGGACCCATCTTTATTCAAAGCCATGTAAGATTTAGTGTAGCATTTAGTAGCTCGGATAGTTGAGTGTTATCTGCATAATAAAGCCAATCTTTAGCTCCTCATTCTAATAACTGAACATCAAGGACATTGCTGACACATGAGGAAGAAAAAGACACTTTCCGATTCACAAAGCGCAAGGTGTTTAAAGAATGAATCACCTCAGGGGCAAAGTTCCTCTTCTCTCAAGGCACAGAGTGTTCCCACTGACACCTAGGAGGAACAATTATTTATAATTGTTGTAAAGATTATTTGACTAGATTGGGAGAGGGGAAAATTATTGTTATATTGCTGGAGCTTCAAGCATTGTTTGGTGCTAAACAGTTAAATAACAGAGAAGGGAAATGCTTCCGTAAAGTATGCCTGGGGTGCATTTTCAAAATACCTCTTGTGAGGCTAGTAAAATCACAATTTGCAAAACGAATGTTCAGGTCTTGCACCAAAGAGTTCTTCAAATAGAAGATTGCCCTTGGACAACTCTTCAAGCAGCCATTGCCACTTAGATGTCTTTTTAGAAAATAAGACATCATTTAAACATTACTAAATTATACATAGAGACTGCCCTCTGTAAAATTATGTACATGATCATCCTTTGGAAAACTCTCTGGATATCCTCTTGTCCTTTGTCATGTCCTCTCCTCTTCTGCTTGCTGTGCCAGGTGTTTGTAAGTCACTGACTTTCATCTTCTAAGTCATTAATGCTTTATAATACTTCCAGTTTTCTTATGAATAAGTGGGGAGGGAAGCCAAAACATCACTGGAAGGCATAGAATTCACATATTCAGTATCTCATTGTTACAGTGCTGAAACAGTTACAGAACTGGAAACTATATGCATCCTAGAGAGTCAGGGAGGTGTAGCGGTTAAGAGCTTGGAACTGGGACTCTGACGATCTGGGTTCTCGTACCCACGCCACCATGGAACCAACTGGGTGACTGGGCCATTCACAGACTCTCAGCCCAACCTTCCTCACAGGATTGTTGTTGTAGGGATGAGAATGACAGCAAGAGGAGAAGAATGATGTAAGCCCCTTTCAGTTCTTTAAAAAGAAAAAAAAGTTGGATATAAATCTAATAAACAAATAATCTCATGAATCAGGGAAGGCAGGTAAAAAAGCTTAGTTCCTGGCGTTCTGGAAGCTTCTGCTTGCAGAAAAGGTTCAAATGATGCCATACCACTCCACTTGATCACAAGTTTGGTCTCTTACCTATCTGCACATGGCATGGATTTATTTATTGTTATAAAATTAGAAATATAGAAACAGAGCGAGTCAGAAGGGGCCTCCCGGGCCATCTAGTCTGACCCCCGGCTCCAGCCGGCTCCATTCATTATTTGCCTTCAATTAATTGAAGAAGCAGTAGCACAAATTTAATGGGGTTGTCATGATTTATACTTCATGCAAAATTCCAAGGCATGGCATTCAAGACACCTTCAGAAGGCATTCTGTTTTATCGTGTTTTAAATGCTCGGTGTTTATATAGCTAATGTCAGAGGTTCAGTGTCAAGGAGGATGGGGAATATGCCACAGGGCAATCATCTGTCAGTGCAGCAGTAGCTTAGGACCCAATCCCATGCATGGTTATGCAGAAATGAGTTCTACAACTCACCGCATCCCCCTGCCAGTCCTAGAAATATGGAGTGCGAATCAACCCAACCCAACCCAACCCATTCGCCAATAATTCCAAGCTGCCCCTTACAGCCACAAACTGAGAGCACAGGAAACTGGGCAGGCAAGGTGGAGGTCTGGATTTGCCCATTTTCTTTTCTACAAAGATTTGACAAGCATTTACTTGGCAATGCACCTTCCTGAATTCTGAGGATTATATTTGCATGGGAGTGCCTTTAGAACCACTGCCTTTGGCTGACAAGAATGCCACAGATTTCCGTCCGTTGCTTGGCTTTTCAAGATCCCATAAAGGAAAGGACTACCCAGGAACACTTAGTCTCCAGTGAAAGTTCCATTCGAGAAAAGAATTTGCTAATCACATAACTATTTAAAGCAGTCCCTCCCATTACCTGAACTTGAGTCTGGAGCCTATAATTTGTAACCTCCCCACCCACACACACAGGTTGAAAAATGATGAATGTTCCCACAGAAGATAAAACTACAAGTCTCAGCTTTGCTCCAAGGAAAGTGGTGATTATTTATTTATTTTTAATAAAAGGGAAGAATGTAAATGATGGGTGAAAATTTGGGACAAAGGAAAACGCTTCTAGGGCATCTGCTCCAGGGAGCAGGCTTAATTGTAAATATTGGAAGAAAGAGACAGAGATTTAGCTGCTCAATCTGTCCCTGTCCGTTCTTTGCCGCACAGTAGCAAACCATGGAATGCACAAAGCATTCCTCTTAGAATGCAACCTTGCCAATTATGAACCTGGCCTTGAGCTGAAGCAAACTAGTAAATCCAAGAAGTTTTTGAACATCCTGTCTCTGGACACAGTCCAGTAAAAGCTGGGGCACACCCAAATCCTATTAAGCACAGAAGTTTGCACTTTAGTGTTACACATTTCAATAAGATTTAGGTGCACCTGTCTTCTGATGGATTGTGCTCCGTCAAGGTCGTGAGCTGGACTGGTCACTCAAAGAATAATGATAGTTGGCATAATACATTTTTTTATTGTTGTATACCACTGAATAGCCAAAGCTCTATTAATTGGCACAACAGGTTGTGAAAATTGCATTTTCAAAATGCAAAAAGATATAATAAAATATCAGTGCAATAAAACACAGTATATAATTCCAATGTACTAATTTAAGCTGTTTAAAAAATCAATATACAAAAATATAAAACAGTTTACCATCTAAAACATTTTCAATAAAACTGTACCTAGTTAAAACAACTGACATACCCCATCATATGCCATTAAATATTATGAAATCCTGGGAATAGAGGGCAGTTTTGACCTGATGCAGAAAGGATGATAATGTTGGCACCCGGTAGGCCTTAGTGGGGAGAACATTTCAGAATTGGGGAGCCACCACTGGAAAGGCCCTCCTCCTTGTTGCTTCTTTTTGACCCTCCCTTGGAGTTGACTGTCAGAGGAAGGTCCCAGATGCGGAACTTGGTATGTTGAGGTTGGGCTTTAGGTACAGATTCCCCATGCCATTTGGCTTTTGCAGGTATGGACGACCAAGTAACTGTGGGGTTTTGGAGCCAGGACTTGCTGGTCAAAAGCCCAAACTTTCTGCTTAGTGGTGCTGCTTAACTGTAATCCTCATAGTAGCAAGGGGCCTGGTTCACACACTTTCTACAGGGTGGGTTGTTGCCGTGATTAGTAAACCACTCACAACCCCAAAACAAACCATGGATTGTGGGAGGTTTGTTAGCCATGGCAACAGCCTACTCTTGTGGGGCCACTTATGACGATAAGCCATGGTGATTGCTCTCCACAGGCGGCATGCAGCACAACCCTCTATGATTCAAGGAAGCCATAATGGGGCAGCGACAGTCATGTGAAACAGCCCAGACATCTTTCGTGGTGTGGCTTGGTCTTGAATGCGCTATTGAAACACACTGAGAGACCAGCTCTGCTCCTGGCACAGAACTGCAAGAACTAACGCGTTGACTCTGAGCTCAAATGTTTCTCCCTGATGCTGGGAAAAGGAAACCGATTCAGCTACTTTATCTGGAATTGTTCATATGCTTATCCTGTCCATTCTCCAAGGAGCTTAGGGGGCCATACAAGCCACCTGCCCCCATTTACATGTATTTATTTATTTATTTATTTATTTATTTATTTATTTATTTATTAAAACATTTCTATGCCGCCCCTTGCCAAGGCCTCGGGGCGGCTTACAACATCAAATACAAAATACATTAAAACATTTATCCTCACAACATCCCTGTGAGGTAGTTCAGCTTGCTTCACGGGGGGAGGAAGTATAAGCTCTGTCCAGTTCCATGGACCTCCCACCAATTATTCTCAATATCATCATTATTGTTTCTGGACCAAAATCCATATGGATTATTTACCATATTTTCTAAAAGATGTACATTTTTGTGTGTCTTTTTCAAATTATGCCCAGCTTTGTATGCATTTACCCATTTATGAAAGCATGTTTACGTGCATTTTAAAAATTAACATATTTTTCTTTGTGCACTGTACAAAGTGAACACTTAATTTTATGCTGCATTTTTGTCCCCTGGAATGTGCTCCAAGCCCTGAAATGTACAGATATTACAAATACATCCAGTCTGTGTCAGTTTCTGTGCATTGCAAAGTGAAGAAATCTGGGAGGAAAAATCAGTTGGAACAAATTCCTTCACGCATCTCTATTTATCCATTAAATGCTGCTTTATGAGCTTGATATTCTAGAACTTCTTACATCAGAACTCTGAAGCATATTGCCCAGTTCAGAGGTTATGCGGGAAAAGGTGATTTAAGAAGCCAGGAGACCTTTGCAAAAACTGGGCACATGAAGATAGGAAGGAAAGGGAGAAACAAGAAAGGACCCACACATTCCCAGTCCAACAAAATGTCATTAGATGCATTAGGCCCCAATCAAGTCACAGTCCCCCATGCAGTAATATCTGAAGCTGATATCTACCTCAATGCAACAAAAATGAATGCAAAAAGAGGAGAGAAACATAAATGCAGTTAGTCATTTGAGTCTCTCTGCAAAACCAGCATTTTGAAATCTTAGATTGATTCACAGTCAAAAGAGCATCTTTCTTCAGTAACCTTAAATGGGGGCAGGTTCACTGAACTTGGGGGAAAAGTAAATTTATTTACATATACTGTATGTATTTATTCAGGTACCAACAAGCTAGAACTATGAAATTTCCTGCACCTTTCTCCCGCTCTAAGGTTCAAATTGCATCCTTGGGGAAGCAGTTGGCATGGCGCTTCCCATGCTGGCTGTGAAGAGGCGATGCGGGGGACCAACCTTTGGACTCCCAGATCCACAGGACTCCAAAGAATCCTATAGCCTCTTAGTCAACTGAAGAGTCTTCCAATATTGTAAATCTCTGAAATGATACCTTTCTATACCTGTAAAAGCAGAAAGAAGAAGAAATGGGAAGTGGAAACAACCATATCCGTACACATGTTACCAGCATCAACCCAACACCACCTTTTCTTTAGGCATTTAGTAACTGAAGAAGTGTAATAAATGGACAGATAGCTAAATAGATAACTCACTAATACACATTTTAAAAATGTCCTTGTTCTATTACCCCAGGAAAATTAATGCATATAAAAATGTATCCCCTTGTTTTCTTTCCTGCTGGAGAAACTGAAGTTACAAGGGAGTTGTGTAAAGCAAGAGCGGAATGCTGAGCAATTCCTGGAATTGGGCATGGCCTTCCATGAACTCCAATCCTGCACCTGCTCTGCCTTCCTCGGCAATAAATGTATCCAGCAGTAACGAATTTTGCCACCATCCTCTGTGTTTATGGAGTGACTTCATGCAATGGAATTGGCTCCAGGCCAGTGGTATGTTTTGCCTGTGGGACAGGAAGCTATGCTGGAAAGGTGATAGGCTTCCTCCAACGTTCAGCAATTCTCTTGAGTTTGTGATGAGGGTCAGCCCAGCAAATCAGTGCTCTGCATAGCCCTGCTTTGTGAATGGGGCCAGGGAAGGAAGACAGGGACCATGTAATCAGCACTGTGCAAATGCGTGTTCTGCTGAAAACCAGAGCACACTCCTCCTGAGCCCATCCCAGGGAAGAAGCGATCAAACTTTCGTTCCAGGCTCAGCTCTAAAGGAGTGTCCTTCTGTGCACAGCCACAGAATGCAACCTCTGTCTTCACTCTCTGATTCTCAGAGGTCAGAACAGAGAAGGCAAAGTCAGGCCGTCATCTCTGATGCAGACAGACTCAAGCTGCAAGCAGGTGCTTCCCAGACATGGCTTTTCTCCTGCAGTCTTTTGTAGGTGAACAGCAGTACATTGAGATGTTGGCATGCTGGACACCCAAAGGCCAGACTGCCAGCGTTCCAATTTCTGCAATGGTCATAGGAAGCACGACAGGAGCTGCAGTAATAGCACAGATATTCACTTATTTATTTCAAAAATAATAGATGTTATTTTGAGGAGCCCCCTCCCAAGCTGGTGTATGGAATATCAACTCATAAAACAATGACAAAAACTGTAATAAAATGATACTTTCAGAATTAACCACTAAAACCAAATAATTGTGTATATGGAATGGCACCCAATGACTAAGTCAAGATAATCAAGTGAATCCTCTCAAGGCATCAGTATGAGCTTTTACCCTCCATATTTAGACTCCACATAACCCCCAACTCTATCCTGTCATACAGCTAAGCTGACATATTTGCAGAAAGTCCAATTGATGAAAAATAATTCTTACACCTATACCATCACAACTGCAAATTACAAACATTCTCAAATTTCAGTTTCAAAACTGGACTCTAAGGACATCTCCACAAACTGTAGGGCACGTTTAATATTTATCCCACGTTAAATATTTTTAAGTCTCGTTGATTGTTTTACTCCCTTGTATCAGCACCAATAGGATAGGAAAGACTGCAGTCCTATATTCCATACCCATGATGAAGCCCTATGGGACTTACTTCTGAGGAGACTTTAGAACTACATCAAGTGGGCAACATGTGCTGCCAAAATAAACCAGAGCTCAGGCCTACAAGACTAAAATGAGCAAACCAACATGAATGGCTTTGAGAATGCTAATTTGTAATATGCCTTACACAGAGACTCTCCCTCTCCCTCTCTCTCCTTGGGCAACACATGCCTACCAGAGGCAGTGTTGGGGGTCAGATGACTAGGGATCCAGCCCCAAAACTCTGAGAAGCCATGTGACCCACCACTTTACTGTCCATGGACATTTGCTGAAATAAAGATCCAGGTGTCTTGTTGCCTTGGTTCTCCCTGAACGAGTGGCTTTTCGCACACATGTCCTTCTCGTCCTGCTGCCCTCGCTTTTGACTGAGATTGAGAAAGAGAGGGAGGGGGCCTTCTAGGCTGCTTTAGATGTCTCACAAGAGGAAGAAAGGTGGAATATGAAGGTAATGGAATAGTAATCTGATGATTCTGCTACCTATGCTTCAGTGTGTATGACGATTGGCTTTAGCATGGGAAAATCAACATGTGATTAATTTTAGAAACACAATAGGCCCTTCCAATGTAACACCAACTCTCATGTCACAGAAGGTAAATACAGGGACATCCCAGAATATTTCTGTGGCCTGGGGTGCAGGATTTGAAGGCTCCCCCATCATACAGAAGCCGACCAGACTGCCAGTCAGATGTTCCTCCAACAGGGATGGCAGTGCATCCTCCACCCTCAGAGGCAGTCGTGAAGAGACTGGCAGAAGGTAGATCGCAAGATGACTTGGCCTGCAACCACCAGAATGCTTGGCCATTGGTCCTGCTGGCCCAGGTCCATGGGTGCCAAAGCCCAAACTATCTGGAGATGGATTGACCTTATGGCCCCCTTTGGCCTAGAGGACACCTCAGGCTTGATGGCATGGGCAGCACTTCCTTCCAGCAGAAAGGAATAGTGGAGGGAAGGGTCCCAGGTAGGATGGTCAAGTGGATGCTGCTGATGCCACCCCTACACACCTCCCATGGGTACCACCTGAGGCAGCCAGCTCACTCAGCCTGATGGAAGCACCAGCCCTGGCGGAATGGCTTTCAGGGGCTAATAACATGGCAGGATTTCACACCACTGATTCACCCCCTTTCCTCAGATCAGTGGTGCCCTCCGGGTTAGTGCTTTTCATATGAGGCTTATGCAGAAACTCTGAGAGAGAACTAAAGAATGCCACATATTGCCTTCTTGTGGTTAATAATAAAGTTGTAGGATATTTTCTCGATTACAAAATCACCCATGATTCACCATGAGTTGAATCTTTATTTTGGCAAGGCTGTTCCAGATGTGATGTGCCCAGAGGGGTTGGGGGCATTAAAAATAGGGCTGGGGAACTCTCACTCTCACTATACATTTTGGTGCTGGATGCACAACTATCACATCCTGGACATTGCAACTTCTTCATTTTGCCCAGAAGAAACGAACAAAATCTTGAGTTTTTGTGGATTTCATTCCCAGGATTTCTGGTGATTAGCCATGCTTGCTGGAGTCTACAGGCATGCTTGTTGAATCCCAAAACATCTGGAGAGCACCAGTTTGAGGAAGTCTTCCTTAAAGCTTCATATCTGAAAGTGTGGGGCCAGTTCTGGCTAGTAAAAAACCAAAGGCTTGGTATAATTTCCAGCGGAAAAAAAGATGACGCTTCAGTGCAAGGAGAAAGAGGAAGGAGAAGTGGAAGAAAGTCATGCAGAAAAGCCCTGTGGGGATAAAGGCTGATGGACTGAGTCCAAAGAAAAGAATCATGTGCAGAAGAAAAGTATCTTCTAGCATGTTCCAGCTTGCACTACGGAGGCTTCACAGTGCTCCTTTGGACTCCTTACGCTTCTTCTTGTGTCTGTGATAGCAGTTAACACTCATTTATATTTCTGCTTACTTGTTCAAAAGTTGAGGTGCTACCTTTCAGATGATCATCCAGAGCACTTTACAGAAACAGCATAAAATATGCAAAATAAAACATGGTTTACTTATTCAAAGCATTTGCATGCCTCTCAAAAGTTGGAAAGGGTCCCAGAGAGACTCACAAAACAATAATTTAAAAAATGATTAGCATGCATGCAGTCACAAAAGGTGCAAGACAAAAGGCAATTCTTTATTTGGTGTATTTCTGAGCTACTGTTGAACATTGCAGGGAAGGGGAGAGAGAAGAGGAAAGCAAGCAAATGCAAGGCCTACTCATAATTCCTTAAACTAATGACATTCTTATCAAAAGCAAAGGAAGCCACATTTGGCCACAAGAAACATTCCAAAAGTTTCAGAATTAAGGTAAAACTTCTGTTAGGGCAAATAGAATACTGTGAAAGTTTTCAGGCATGCCATCAAGTCAGATAGTTAATAAAGGAAAAGGAGGTATTGGGTTTGGCTGAAGTTCAGAGTTCAGCTGAACTTTTGGACAGGATAGAGTTCCCTTTCCTAATACTTCCACTAAGCCTAAACTTTCACAACTAACCAAGAAGTCTATAATCAGATGTCTTCTTAAGAACCACACCCATTGCTTTTGTTTAAAGATTTGCTAGTCACTGGCATAGTGATGGGTTTGCACGACAAAACAATTTGCCATGGGCAGCCAGCCACATGGGTTGTCATGTCACAGGCACCCAGAGCCTTTTCTGCAGGGTAGCTGATTTCCCTCTCAGGGAACCCATGGCTTGTTGTAAGGTTGTTCCCACTCACAATTGACAGTCATGTCATCCAAACCCAGGAGAACAATTTTACCATGGGGTTCCACGACTGGCTACAGAGCCATTCAGCAAGAACCTCAGCAATCGCAACTGTAACTGCTCCAAAACAGAACTGCAGAATTGTGAGGTGTTAATACCTTCTCTTTCTGGAGCAGCTGTAGAGGCATGGAGGTGTTGAAAAATGGAGGGCATTAAGAAGTGTCTGTTCAGCACTGAAAACTGAGGGAGACACCACACTGATGAGCGGATGCAGCCTTCTGCACTCTTGGTACAAAGACTCCTTTTTTCCTTAATTTTCAGTGCTTCTGACTTGTGCTCCTGGGCCCCTCCTTTCTTTTGCTATTAATCCCTCTCCCCACTAAAGTCGATGGATAAGCAACTTCATCCTGTTCATCCTTTTCTATGTTTCCTACTACCTTTCCCCTTTCCCTTTGGCAGCTAAAGCATGCAAGAAGATTGACCGATTGATGAAACTTATAGCAAGTAGCATCATTAATGGCCAATAATGCACAGGGATGCAGTGGTGAAAGACCACAAGCAACAACATAATCCCAGTTGTATTGGAGGGGGGATGATGGGGCTGAAAAGTGGTAGCAGTGACAAGAGTAAAGATGAAGCCAGAAAAAGATGGGTTCTGTCCCCAAATCCTCAGGGATATGAGTCAGAGCCAATGGGAGGAATGAGGGGAAATAAGGAGTAAAAACAAGCCACAGTGACCCCAGTGTCAGGCATACTGTGGATTGTTCTACAACCAACCCGCCAGGGCAGCTTTGGAGAGCTGCTTAGGGAGCCATGCAAATCGGCCCAGTGGAAGGTAAGTTGAAGCAGATGGGAGATCCTCTTGCAACTCCACCACAGGCACGATATCTGAAAGTGTTTGGTGGGAAAGAATGTGGTATGGCAGCCAGAGTGATCATATAGCCATTCATTACATGGGAAACCTCTCCCAGGAGTTCATGGCTTGAAGTTCCATTTCCATTATCACCAGTGGCTAAACAATGCAACCTTGTGAACTAATCTGATACCCGATAGTGGGCCCATGTGGACGCACATGTTAAGTGGTTGCTGTAGGTGAATGATTAACTAGACCAATAATGTGCCCCATACCCATGAAATGTGCTTTGTACTGGGAACCAGCAAAATGCCCCAATTTTGCAGAATGGGTGGGTGTTGCAGGCGGACATCAAATTTGCTTTATTTATTTGGATTAATCTATATCGGCTTGTGTAGGGAGAGGGTGAGTTGTGTCTGTATTTTTGCATGCATCTATGTCTGTGTATGGCTTTTTATTATTGTTAGCTATCTTCAACTGTAAGGTGAGGCAAGGAATAACTTAATGCACCAATATAGTGCCAGGACCCTTGGCGGCCTCAGTAAGGCTGCCTGTCCTCTCCACATGGAAAGTACACATTCATTTTCGAGGCCCTTTTGGTGGAAGGTAAGCCCTCCACCTTAATGCCAATAGTGCTGAGTTTATTTAAGCCATGGTGCAAATCTCAGCAAGGTCATGAAGCTGGGTTCTTTTGGGAATGAAAAGATGGCAGCCATGCGCTTATGTGTGACCCCCTTCATCTGCCACCAGATTGAACTCCATTTACTCTGCAATTGAATTTTGGAGGAAAAGTTCCCACATGTTTCTTCACAGAGAGAGCAACTCCTGATTGTGGAGTTGCCCATTCCTCTACTTGTGCAGCTCCTTCCTCCATGCGCACAGGGTCGTGTGTTTGAGAGATGTGCATGTGCATGTTTGTGTATGAATGGTGCGATTCTGTGTTTGAATGGAGGGTGCGGACATGGGAAAGCGTGAGTGACCCCACCCATTTGGGGACGTGGCTCTGCCCACTTCAGGCTGCAATGTGCCAGTGGCTGCCAATGTGTCTTTGGAGCAGTACAAGCAAAGATAAACACCATTTACCCAGTTACTCCCAAAAAATCCTTTCTTAATTCAAGGCCAAGGCAAATCCATAAGCCTTTATTACTGCCCCTTGGAAGACCTGTAATGATGAGACAGGACACAGGTGATGTTTAACTCGGCAGCCAGGCAAACGCCTAGAAGACAAGAGTTCAGTGTAATCTGTAGTTTGGCCCCCATTACTCTTAAGAAGCCCTCTCACAATGGTGCTCACTCATGATCACACCTATTCCTGGCTTTTGCTATTTAATTTCATGGTTAGTGACAGGTCATGGGCCACTGATTTCCTCCAAAAAATGCTGCAGCCCCAGAGCAAATTGCATGCGAATGTTCATCTCATAGAGTGGTCCTGTGTCCCACTTTACAGATGACACTCCTCTCTTGGAGGGGCTGAGCAGTCCAACTTTGACCTAAAGAAAAGGAACCATCAGAAGGGAATGCTGGGCCTTGATTTTGCCCATCAACACCCTTGGGCAGCAGATGGAGGAAGGCACATGGCTCAGCCAATCAGTGTCTTCCAAGCTTGGAAGAGATGTAACCTATTTCCATTTCACTAATTATTTCTACATTTCTAGATGTGTGTGCCAGCACAGGCACAACTTGTGCAAGCCCATCTCCTTTCCCCCCTCTTTGTTGGTGATGTGTACATGAGCGCTCCCTGCATCATTAATGGCAGAATCCCAGGCATCTCTAGACTGGAAAAGCCTCACTCTTCTCAGCATGTTCCAGCCAGAATAAGTGGCTGGAGAGGTGCTGAGAGGCTGCCTAAACGTGCATCCTGCTTGTGTCTAAGCCAGTTTGTTCTTAGCAGTGCTCCAAAGTAAGGATTAAGGAAGAGACTTGCTCTTAAAGGAGGCTCTCTGGCTGCAACTTCCCAAGAGGCTGAGCATCCTGTTAACTTCAGTGAGGCATGCAGCTAACACGGACCTCTGAGATTTCAGCAGAGGAACTCCATCCCTTCCGCAAAGCACTTTTGCACATGCCTGGAACTGCTAAGTGCTTTGCATTCATGGGGGAGAGAGAGGCTGAATGGAGTTTCTTGTTTCCAAGATGTTTACCAGATTCTGCAGCCTGCACTCCAGTGGTTGGATCCTGAATGTAGTCCTACTTAGAATAAGTCTACTGAAATTAATGGGAGTTAACTTAATCGTGACTAATTTCAGCCCCATGGATTTTACTGGGTCTCTTCTAAGTAGGACTAAATAAGGCCCCAACTCCAATACATTTCCTGCATTTCACATTTTGATAGGCCTCTCTGGAGGGAAAGCCTATTTCTTCAAATTGACACCAAAAAAAAAAAAAAAAAAAAATGAACCCACAACTGTGCTTTCTTCTGGCTCTTTTCCACTGGAAAGGATGATAAATAATCATGAGTCTTTCTGCATCACAGCAAAACAGCATATGGAGAATATACGTGAGGAAGGAGCTGAGACTGCAGAGCATGTGGTATGTGGCATGAAACCAGTCAAGATGATCTCTGATCACATTTTTGATGTTTTCTGCCCCCAGATCCGAAACAGACATATAGGGTTGTTCCAAGATGTTTTGACCACATCCTTCCCAAGACCCACCTACAGATGTCAACTGCAGTGCCAGGGTCAAGGGGAAGCATACTTGGGTACCTGCCAAGGGCTCATAACCATCAGAGATGTGATGATGATGATGATGATGATGATGATGATGATGATGATGGAGATGATGATGAGATTGCATTAATACCCTTCCTTTTTTTCTTCTTGACTGGAACCCAGGGTATCTTACATACTTCACATTTTATCTTCACAACAACTCTTTGGGTGACTGGCTCAAAGTCACCCAGATGGCTTCATCGTTGAATGGGGACTAGAACCCAGATTTCCAGTCTCCTGTCCAGTATTCTCACTGCCACATCACTATACAGTTTGCTTCTCTAGGTGTTCACAAATCCAACCTGAAGCTCACCAGGTATCAAGCAAGGAATTTTCCTAGCCCTTCCTGTTCATTGCTGCATTTTATTCTAACTGTGTATCCATTATATTACCATGTATTTTAATGCTTGCTTACTTGATCATTTGATTTGAGACCCACATAGAGAACATCCTTGTTCTGGAAAAAAAGTAAATTGAGAACATTGTGATTTCCCAGACAGAGGGAGGGACTTCCTTGTTCAAAAGAGAAATCCATAACTTTCATTATTATCATTTTTAAAATACTTAAGCTCTGATTCCTTTGGTGTGCTCATTGTTGTCATTTGGCTGAAGAGTGGGGTTAAACTGCTTTAAGTAAATTTTATTTATTTATTTAAAGTTTTTATATCCCATCCTATTGCTAAAAGTCTCTGGACGGCATACAAAAGAAATTCTCAGAAATACTCAGTAAAGAAATACTCAGTTCTGAAACAGCACTAATATAAACTGTTAGTAGTTTTCTTTTTCTAGCTGCTTGCAAGCAAAAGAAAACCCCACAAATACCAAAAAACCCACAAAATATTAACCCACGACTGATGGTGAGTGCTGTAGTGTGATCCCAGACAGGAATAGAATTGGGAAAGAAAATCAGCCAATTCATATTTTAATGCAAATGTACCTGCATTTTCACTTAGGAACCAATATGAGAACCATATTCAAAATTTACATTTCTCCAAATGCTGCAATGGAGTCCTCTGATTTAAAAAAAATGCATTAAAATGTGTGCATTGGGGAAAGTGCAGGCCGAAATGCCTATCTAAGCATTTAAAAAGGGATCACATTGGGACAATTACTTACAGAAATGTTTATACTTGGTAAAATTGCACACAAAGTGCTTGTATTAAGAGAAATAGCCATGACAAAGGTTTGTACATTTTCATGCAAACTTTCTTTTAAAAATTCCACATTTAGGGAAAACTGAATTTATTATTGAGGAAAATGTGAAATGAAATGTGAAAGGAGCGACATTCACAGATTCATCCATCAATAGCACATTTAATCCCTAGGGTACTCAGAACAATCAAAGCAGTGCAGCTTTGCACAGGTTTGCTTTATAACCATGAGAGTTCCAAGTATGGAACAGAAAGGACTTGCGGTAGGTAAGTCTCGGCTCAGATTATGCCTTTCATTATTTTGCATAGCACAATTACAAAATCTACAAAGATCTGCATATCAATAGGAAATCCAACCCTCCATCCTTTGCAAAGGGGGAGTAAGTTTAAACTGAGCTTATCTGATCCCAAATTCTTGTGGTTTCCATATTGTCATTTCTTCTACTTCCTGGAAATCCCAGGAGCAGAACTTTGGTCATCCTTTTGCAGTGACACACCCAGTTCCTAAATTGAAGCAAGCTGTGCCTGCCTTCAAAATATCTCCGGCTTGATGGGTTTGAATGAAAACACTGGCTTTTGCCTTCCCTCTCATGTCGAAATGTTACCCTTCTTGTCTCTCCAACCCCTCATCAAAATCAAATTCTTCTTCTGTACGTTATATTTAAGCCGAGCTATTTATGGGCTCTGAGGCCCTGAGCTCTGCTCAGCACGGCCCTTTCATTAGGAATTAGTCAAGCTGCTGCTGAGTAAACACTGTGTCCATGTTGCAAGCACAGCATTGCTGGCCGCATGTACACCACAGGCCTCCTTGGGAGAACAGAGAAGATGGGGTGGGGGGTGTCACGCAGTGACCTTCTGAAGGAAAGCGAGCACGTACGGCTAGGCTAGGGAGGAGGCCGGCCGTGTGGCCGACCCAGGAATCATGTGGGATCAGCGCTCACAATAATAATAGCAGCAAAGCAGATACTGACCAATTAACTATGGCATAATTAGCCCCGTGCCCCAGTTGCTGCCTGTGTTACTCTGCCCCCTCCTCTCTGCCTCTGCTGGGCAGAACAGATGGCCATGATAATAGAGGAATGGTGGAAACAGCGTGCGATGCCATGGCAAGCTGCCCATGTGATTCCACTGGCGGTGGGGCAGCTGCCATGTTTTTACCTGCCCCGTGCCTCGGCCTGTGAGCATGGCTGAGAACCAGAGTTGCACAGGACAAGGCAGGGGCATTGCATTGCGTTTCCATGCCCTCCAATGCCCAAAGTCATGTGAGCAGATTACAGGGCTTACAGCCCTCCAGGAACACTTTACAATGTTTAAAAAGTCATCATCTCTACTATCAGATCAGTTTCCCTACAAACACGGTGACAGCCAGCAAGCACAAGGCCAGGCAGTTCTAAGCATCAACAGTAAGGAACTCCATGATCTGATTAAAGATTTTAAGTATATGCTGCCAAATGCCTGAGAAAGGAAGGAAGACTTAAGCTGGCCCCAAAAGGCAACTCTGTGGTCACCAGGTGGGCTTTCTGGGGACTTCACTCCAAAATCAGGGGGCCACCACAGAGAAGCCCATCTCCCTTTCTGCCACCTTCCATGCAGGAGGCTCATGAAGGGGGGCTGAGATAATGAGCATGGAGTACATGGCAGTTCCTGGCCAGCAATACCCAATGAGAAAAAGGTCAAATCATATAATAGGGCAAGCCAAATAATGCCTTACCTATTGAACACTTGAAATCTTGCTCCATCCACTAAGATTCTTAAGATTCCTATGGTTTTTCAACCTGATCCTATGAATGCACCACGATTGTTGGAGTTTATTATCAATAAAGATCGAACGACAGTCCAGGTTTTAACAAGCATTGTCTACAAACTCACCAGCCTAACTTTCTAACATTTGCAAGATGTTTGTTTGCTTGACTGCCTCTCTGTTGCTTTTAACCATTCCATTTAAACCAATCAAATTTTGAATGGCTGGATCTTCACTGAACAAGCATACACAGCTTGCAGGATCCAGGTATTCCTTAGCCAAAACTGGGCAGGTTTGGTGTGGAACATTGAGCATTCCTTGGTTTCTCTCAGATGGCTGTCCATTGTGGGAGAACCCACAACCTCCCTCCTTCGTTGATTCCATTGTTTATTGCTCTGACAGTCGGGAAGTTCTTCCTGGCTTCCTACAACTTGAGTCTGTTATTCTGTGTCTTGCAATCTGGGGTGATCAAGAAGAGATCTTGTCCTTCCTCTTTGTGACAGACCTTCAAGTACCTGTGGAGTGCTATTACATCTCCTCTCAGTCTTCTCCTCTCCAGGCTAAACATGCCCAGTTCTTTCACTGAATTTATCCTATTTGGGCATCTCTGACTCAACATCTTTCTAATGGGACTTTTCAAAGTACAGGGCATTGCAAAAACAGAGGACATGCACCAGCAAAAAAGAAGATATAGGTTTTCATTAAAATGCTTATGCTAGTTTCTAGGAAAGAAACCAAATGCAGAGGAAATTCCTGCAAGTAGAAATAGGAATACAATACATCTCAACAAGGGATATCAGAGAAATCTGCATCAGATTGAAGTGAGTTTGGGTCTGTCCTGCAGTTCTGCAGTGACTGGCTTTTTCCAAGCAGTGCAGACACTACCAGTGTTCAGGCTGGCTTCTGACCTCTAGAGAGCTTCTTCAAATGCTGTTGATTGCAAATGCAGACTTGTGCTAATGCGCATTTGTACATTTGCAGAAGCATGACATTCTCATCCAGTGCTGTCAGTGAATGGACAGCAGAATGAGAAATGCCGGACAACCTACTTAGCAAAGAGTGGCAGAGTTAACCAATTTTGTGTATCCCTGATTCCACCCGAAGGGCAAAAAGAGTGTGCCAGGTGGGTTCTGCACCTTCTCAGGTTTCTGCTAAGGTGGAAATTGTTGGTGAAAACCTCTGATGGTCCAGACTCGGACTGGGCAAGGCCCTTTGAATTGAAGACTGCCCTGTGTAAAGAGGGACATGCTGCCACCCTGGCATTGTGAGTTCATTCACCTTTTGCTCCAGGCGAGCTGAACACTGCACTAAGCTGATCCAAATACACATGCATATGTATGCACCTGCACACGTCTGCCATTATTTCTGGAGCAAAGTTTTTAATGTGTGTTCTGACTACTTGCTGTACTGGCATTCCTTCCTCCCACTCT
Source organism: Varanus komodoensis (assembly GCF_004798865.1). Classification (NCBI taxonomy): domain Eukaryota; kingdom Metazoa; phylum Chordata; class Lepidosauria; order Squamata; family Varanidae; genus Varanus; species Varanus komodoensis. Next base: position 1,135,629 of record NW_025336296.1, read on the forward strand.
TACAAGTGATCTCATGTCAATAATTAGGAAGAACAAGAACACACCCCAACAGGCTCCTTTTCAAATACCGGTGGCCCCAGTCAAAATCCAAGCAATGCTCTCAAAGGCATCTAACAGTCTCCTCACCAGAGACACAGCCAGACTGATAAAGCTTTCCACCCATGTAGGTAAGCCAGACGAAGGAGGCATTGCTATTTCTATTTAAAAGGTCCATAGATGAAGCTCCGAGGCACTGTAGGTGGGGATCTATCCACCAATTGAGTCAGATGCTGAGCTAATGAAGTCAAGCCTTTGTCTGTCCAAGCATTTTGGGCAGCTATTTTGCGTTCACTAATCAAGGACCTTAGCAGGACCTTTTCTCCATGGCTGGGTCTGGGCTGCAGTTCTGCACAGGTGTAAGACCCGGCCTAAAAACCAAAATAAGTGTCACATGGGAGACAATTTGGACCGGCACCATTGTGCATGTGTGTGCATGGAAGGAACAGGCAGCCCCTTTTTCTGTGCAAATACCCTGTGCAAATCTCCCCTCCACTCCTTGCTTGGTCTGAATTTGCCTTTTCCTGTTTCCTTTACCCCCTATCTAATAGCATCTTCAGAAGGGACAGTAGATGTCACAACCACTGTGCAGGGGGAAAGGGGACCCTGCCCCTTCCACTGGTTATGACCCCACCCCACATTACGTGCTTTTAGCAGCAGGACATGGGGGTTGGGAGGTGCGTTCACACCTCTTTGGTATTCCCTTCAGTGTGAGCATAAAATACCCAAGTTTCCAATTTCACCCGTTTCTAGCCCTTAAGGTTTCCTCAAAGTGTGTTGGCAATGCCTGATGCAAACCGAGAAACCAGAGGAGAAGCTGGTTGAAGTAGCTGCTGACCTTTCTTTGGAGTAAGCAGCCCAAGGAAAGCAACTTCTGCTCAATCGGTAAGAAGCTAAGTGAGGATACACCATCTGTGTTTGGTCTCCTGCATCAGAAGTGGCCTAATTATTTGGTTCTTTGCTCACAGCTGGGAATCTTGTCTCCCACTTCTCCCCTACAAGGCAGTGGGGGAGAGTTGCGGGAGAAACATGGTTGGTGGAATGGGGTTTAAACCCTTGTAACCCTGCAGCTCCCAGAAACATACAGAGAGAGGGAGGGAGGGAGAGAGATCCCCTTCTCCCCAGCTAGGATTTCAAGATGAGCATATGCCAAGTAGGGGAAAGCACCTATGGAGGTGGGTTGCAGTGGGAGAGTTAAGAAGCACATCCAAACAACTCCCTCTTCCTCCCAGCAAATCCCCTCTTCTTCTCCTTTCCATTTCCTGGGGTTGCCACCAAATATTAGGAGCACCCCAAAGCACTTTAAGTCCAAGCTGCAGTCCAGAGCCATGTCATCTTCTTCCTCACTTGATCTACGCATGGGACCCCTGCAAGATCCAGGCAGACCCATCAGCTCTGGATGCAAAGCAAATGCCAACTCCACTCTTTCAATGTCTGCACATACATGGATCATCAGGCAAGTTCTCATGCTACCAAAGTTAGCTGCAGGAGAGGAGAGGAAAAGAGGAGAGAGCTTGGCATACTTGCTCTCACCAAAGTTGCAGCAGAAAGCGGAAGGATTCTGAAAAAGGCATGATGCAAGAAACATTTGCATCCACCCATGACATATGTCTAGACGGGTGGGAGGAATTGAGTATGGGAGACAGAAGCACTTTGATCACTGATAGCAGCTCTCTGCCTTCTTGCGAAGGAGGTTAGGACTCCCAACAGACAGCCTCCAGCTTGGGTTTGGAGCTGGGCTTATTCTCTCGGATTCCTTTATGTTCTCTGAAGCTCTGCCAAGCCTATATTAGAACCCAAACATCTCCCATAGCTTAGGCTCTGAATTCATTTGGTATGATGGAACAAGCAGGACAGGTATGCAAATTCTGTTGCATATAAAAAGCAATTTGCTAGGTGGGGTGAAGAGACATGCATTCCAGCTGATTATCGTTTTGTGTTCATTGTAAGCTGCCTTGATGAATAAAGTGACATGAGGTGCCATCTGGCAGTGAATCAAACTTGCCTTGATTTGCCAGAAGGGGAACTTGCCATCCCTCTAAGAAATGAACAAGGGGAGGTCCAGAGTTTAGCTTTCTGTGGGAGGAATGGGAGAACCAGGAAGGTTTCAGCTCAAATTCTCTGAATTTCACTTCAAAGCTTGGTTTGACTCATTTGCATTTTGTTTCCTGCTTTTCAGTTTGTTCCAACAGAAAATGATTGCCTTTCTATGTGCTCTCCTTCCAAAGCATGAAAAAGCAGTTTTGCTTTAAAAAGTGTGCATCACCCCTGCCCCACAAAAAAAAGATAAAAATGCATTTTCCAAACATGAGTTTTGGAATGTGCAAACACTTTTTTCCCCCTCCCTAACTGGTTCCCAGTCACATTCATGTTTGGAGCAACAGGTGGTACAAGTTTGGATGATCTGTGAATCGAAATTAAATAATTAAATTCTTGCCTATCTCTCTTCTGCATCTGGGAGCCTCTTACACACATAAAGCCTCTAGTCTGTCACTGGATTATGTCCAGGGGTGGGAAGACCTCAGCAAAGCATCCAGTGATGAAGCTTCTCTGATCATCACTAGGACTGTTTGCAGGGGACTTACTTTGGCACTCAGGAAGCTTTCACACACACACACACACACACACACACACACACAGAGAGAGAGAGAGAGAGAGAGAGAGAGAGAGAGAGAGAGAGAGAGAGAGAGAGAGAGGATTTAATTATTTATTTATGTAATAAGTGTCTATACTTCTGTCCACATATAAAAATATATCTAAATGGTTTACAGAAATGTTTTTTTTTAAATTAAAGTATGCCATGCTATGTATTAATACAATTAAGATGCACAATTGCTGAAACTCCTACATAAAAATTAATAAAAACACAAACAAGCAATTTTAAACACTACAACATATTATTACAATGCACAGATTGCTCAGTGCGCTCACTTGGGAAAGGCCTGGATCTGCAAGAGAGGGCTCCTTTGGCTGCAGCCTCCCAGTGGCCATCACCTTGCATATCTCACAATCCCCACAATATCTTATGAGTAAGATATGGAGGCCAGGATAGAAGTATAGACATTCACAGTGCATTGTGCAGCAGCACCTCAGGAGTGTGAAAGACTGTGGGCCATGCAGCCTGCTCAGATCCCTGGATTAGGTTGGTGCCTTCAGGAGCACAGGAGAATGCTTTTACATCATCTGCATTGGATTGATATCCCAGAATAGTCCATTTCTGTACCTGGAATGGGAGGTACACTCCACGTCATTTGCCTGAGGCAGCAAAATGTCTTGGGGAACTCCTGCCACACTGGTGCACACCACAGAGAACTACTTATACTGGTCAAACCATTAGTGCATCTTGCCCAGGATTGTCTATATGGACAAAGCTCTCCAGGATTATAGGTCGGAGTTGTGTCCAGCCCTACCTGGGGATGCCAGGGATTGAAGCCTGAACTTCAGTCCATTTCTCCCAAAATACAGCTTTCCAAGGTTGATAACTCAGGATCTGAATCAGGACTAGAGCTGGGGTGGGGGGAGTCAGAATTCTAAGCTGAAGTACAAGACTAGCAGGAACCTTCCTGAGGGTGGAGCTAACTCCATTTGGTTAATAAGGGCAGAGCAGGATTCCATTTGGAACCAACTTCTTGGTGTTAAGTCACATTTCCCTAGTAGCTGGTATTCTATCTTCACTGGTGCCTTCTGCTAATGGCTGCTACAGTACTCCTCTCTTGAATCACAAAGCTAAAGTAGCTGACCAATTTAACATAATAAAGCCTTCCCCTAGATGCCTTTTGTCCTAATCTAGAAAGAAGCAGTTGACAAGCCAGCCTCTTGGCAGCTGGAACCAAAGAAAATCCAGTCACTGCCAAAGCCAAGCAAAGACTTTCAGCAGCGGTGTACCTAAATCTAGCAAGAACTCAGCTCTCCCCTTTGTTTCCTTAGGCTCCAAAACCCTATTTCCCTACTCTGTACATCAACCTTGAGAATTCATGGGGCTTTTGAAAGTTTTAGGGTATGATCCTATTCAGATGGAGACAGAAACGTGTCCATGTTAGCTGGGGTATGCCAAGAATTTTAAGATGTTTTACTGTATAAACTCGCATAGGTTTGCATCCTAAGTTAATATAGACAATGCAAAGTCCACATGTATAATCACCAAAGATTGTGTTTCTATTGGTAGTTTAATGAGATAATTTTCTGGGTTTAATTGTTGTGAGCCCCAGATACCTTCAGCTGTTGGGCAGAATCTAAATAAATACATCTTAGAGTGCCAGCTCATTCATCCTATCCTATCCTATCCAACTTGCTGCCAACTACAGCAAGGACTCAATATTCTGCACATCTCTTGTCTTACATAATAAATGTTTAATCCTATCTAGAGTTGAGGCAAAGCTCATCACTGTCTTCCACAAACATTTTCAGCAGTGTTGAAAGCATGTTCCTGTTTTGTCAGACTTAAAGAAATGTTCACACGTTTCTTTAAGTGAGCATCACTCGTCCTTGCTCTCTACGTCCACCACCTGCTCAGGTCACGGTGTCAGCAAATCCAGCTGGTCCTGACTGGTCCCACAGTTCTTGACTGGGCTGGGTAATGATTTAAAAAAGGATGAAAAGCAGGGCTAAGGTGGCTCTGAAGAAATAGAAGTTGGGAAATAAATAAAAAGTTAAATATAAGGTGAATATTTGTATGATTTATGGCACCTCAGAGATGCAATGCCTAGAGTCTGCCGACCAAATCTGATCCTCCTGGGGACTCAGTTCAACTCTCTACGGTTCACCTTTCCCTGTCTCGCCATCTGTTCCTTTCATCACCAATCATTTGCTGGTTTCCCACAGTTTTCCCCCCACCCATTTTAAAAGACTGTAATGCCTCTCCTAAAGCTTAGATACTAGCAGTAAAAGCTTAAAACTAGAATAACTGGGTATTTGGACCCCCAAAGCTTGTCCGGCATATGATTCAGCCTTGGGCTAAACAAAAGAGGCCCAGTACCCCTGCCACACATGCCTACTCAGAGGTAAGTCCAACTGAATTCAATGGAGCTTATTCCTTAATCAATTGAAATAGGATTGCAAATTAAGTGCAGTCTTTTAGAAATGCAGGTTCTAAATTTAAGTTAAAACATACTCAGCATGTATTCTAAAAAAAGGTTTTAAAAGCCAATGCTGATACCTTAGCAGGGTATCTTTATTTTATTTTTTTCAGCTCTCATCAAAGTGTACATGACCAGTTTAACTTGAAATCTTGTATTTGTTTCCATAGTAGAAATCAATTGATCAGTCTATGCAAGTCGTGGCTGCAGAGGCATCCAACCTGATGGGGTGATGGAAGATGAAGCCTAAGTCATTTAGGAGACGCTAGACTGGGGTTGCTGCTCTAGCAATGGTTGCTGGACTTTAGCATCTCTGCTTTGTCTAAGTGTGGTTTCTTGCAGAAGTTTCGAAGTTATAAATTTGGGCTTGCTCCTGACTTTACTTGAAGATATTAAGTATGTGTTTTAGGAAGGAGGAAGGGAGGAAGAAAGGAAGAAGCAAGCAGGCAAAGAATGGTGGTGTTCAGGCAGGTGTTCAATAACAAAATGGAATTTAGTTTGAGTTTTGAAATGGAATCTCTGGATCCCGCATGGGAATCAGGAAGTGGCAAATGACCTCAACCTCTAGCCTGTCTCCCCTAAACACACATGCAAGCTGATAAATGCCCTTTAGCCAGTTCAGCCTGCATTGCTGGCAAACATGTCCAGCAGGTTCAACTGACCATTTTAAGTGGAGTCAATATTTGCAAACTCACAGAGTTCTGATGGGGACGCTTCGAAAGGTACATTTAACTGGAAAAGAGCAAAGAGAAGCCCGATGGCAAAACCCTCTTCTGCCTTTCATTTTACTGGCTTGGGGGCCCAGGTTTGGTGCGACAGTGAAATAAATCAAACAAGGCAAAGTTGCATGATCAGCTATTAACAAGAAATGCAAAGGGGAAGTGAGCAGAGGGAGCACCCCCTGATAAGGTGACCTGTGCGTTGCAGAATTCTGGAAGAGCTGCCCTTTCATCTTAAAACGCCTCACTCTGCGCAAGATAAAAGATTTATTGCCCCCTAAAAAAAAATCCCAGAGAGAACCAACAAACATGTTGTCATAGAATGAAGCAATCCTGTGATATGTCTCCATTTTCAATTCCAAGTATACTGCGTACTATTTAGAAAAAAAGGGGGGCAACGGCCCTGCTGCTGTGTCTATTTGATCACATAAAATGTTGGTCAAGCTGACATTTTGGGCCCCGTTGAAAAGGGTCTTTGATCTATGCTTAAAGGTTTTTGACACCAAATTGCAATGAGAGACCAATGCCATGCTAGAAACCAAGAGGCAAGGAAAGAGGTGATGATATTTTGCCCCAATCCTACAGGCAGCTAATGAAGTGGACTTCCAAAAGCAGGAAGTATTTGTTGTTTATTACATTTTCTTTAATGTTTAGCTCACTCTTCATATTATGTCCACCGTGGGGTTTATATCCATACATTGAGAAAGCGGTGTCATGCAACATGAAAGCACCATCAGAAGCAGGGTGTGTGCTATGCTGAGGGGCTTGGGCAGGCCAGACTCTTGCACTCATCCTGCAAATCCTGCTTGAGGGATCCTGTGGAAGCCTGATTGCCACCATGCAAACTGAGTGCTGGACTGATGGGCCACTGGTCTGATCCAGCATAGTTTTACTTATGTACTGATCTATGTTGCAGTTGAACAAGGGTAAGCATCCATTAGCTGAGTCAACATAGCCAATGGCGAAGGACAGTAGAAGTCTTAAGCCAAAGCATTTGTAGTGCCACCAGTGGCCCAATCCTGCTCCAGCAGAAACTAGTGCTTGCACGGAATCAACCACTAGTACAACTGGGAAACCTGTTGTGCTAGAAAGTGCTGTTGGCATTGCACAAACATTGGCTTTGCTAGTGCAACCCAAATAATGCCAGCAGCTACTAACAGTAGCAATGAATCCTTCCCGATATTGAAAAGCTTCATCCCCTTCCAAAGGCAGATCTATCTTGACATGCCCCCAACAGGCATATGATAAAGGTGATAGACGCATCTCAGAGGCCACACCCTGAAAGATTAGGACCTCATGCACAGATTTGAGCAGATGCTCTGCACTGTCAGCCTGGAGAGTTCTGGCCCCCTGTATCACAAGGGATGCCAGAAGATGTCTTTGTGTCCCCAGAACCTGCTGCAATCTATGAGGAATAGCCATCATTCAATGTGAGAAAACATGCTTTGCCTGTGAAAGGTCCCGATTAATTAATTCCATGTCTACAAGTAATCGGATGAGTCATCTTTTAGCATATATCAAGGGAACAGGTGGGTACAGCATTGCATGTACATGCATCTGGGTTGAGGACATTTGTCTTTCAGCTTCTCATGAGCTCTTACTAGCTTCTGGTATGCAGGGCATTCTTTCTACATTGAACATCTGATTAAGTGAGACCTCATCTGGACAAGCCTGCTGAATCAGACCAAAGGGCTATCTCATCCAGATTCCCACTCCCACAGTAGCCAGGCAGGTGCGTATGGACATGAGCTCAGTTTAGCACCATCATGCTTATGAGCCCTAGCTACTGGTACTGAAAGGCATATCATCTCACAAAGACTAGTTTCTACCATCACGACTACTTGGTCTTGGCAGTTCTCTCTTCCATCACTTTCTCTAAGCACCTTTTAAAGATGTCCGAGTTGGTGGTCATGACTCCATCCTGTGGAACAGAGCTTCATTCCAAGGTGGCATCAAAGGCAGGCCTGACCGGCCACCTGTTGAAGTCTCGCACTCCAGCAAAGGTCTAGTGAAAGAGCCTCCAGGACTTGTGTTCCCTTTTCACCACTCTAGTCAAGTTGTTCACCTGCCCCTGGCTCTGGCCCAGACTACAGAGGTGCTGTGAGGGAGGAGGAGGAGATGTGATGGTTCACTGGCTCTTTCCCTGCCAAGCAAGCAAGTGGTAGCAACAATGAGAAACAGCAAAAAGAGTTGTTGACCATGATATTGAGAAGGTAGGCTTACTGAAGGTGGTCCACTGAGTATCCACGGAGGGCATCCTCAGAGCATCCTGTTTTATGAGGCCAATTCACTAGCTGCAATTTTTTGTATTTTTGTATTTAGTGATAATTTATTATGTTCTATTGTATTTCAATGTATTTTATTGTGTTGTAAGCCGCCCCGAGTCTTCGGCAAGGGGTGGCATAGAAATGTTAATAATAATAATAATAATAATAATAATAATAATAATAATACAACTGGGACAGGCAACAGCTGCTCCACCTTCTCTATACTGGGCCCAGCTTAGAGTCCCTGCTCCACAGTCTCTCCAGATGTGTATGCCTTTCCTTTACCCCCCATAGGGTTATCTTTCCTGTGGATAAGTGCTACTGTGCTGCACTGTGGTGCGGACGAAGTGGGGTGTCCGACACTGGATGGGCCAGCAGCTATTACCAAGGAATCATGGGCAGGGAGTGATACCCTCTTATATTTAGGAAGTCGTGGAGCCCATGCTCGGCGGTAGAGCCCATGCTTTGCGTGCAGAAGGACCCAGGTTCGATCCCCAGGTAGGAAACCCAGGAGATCCATGCCAGTCGGTGCCAACGAGTCCAAGCTGGGTGGATCATGAGTCCATCTCGGTAGGACAGTCTTTGACTGTTCCTGGGTTTCCTCAAAGGAGTTCCAGGTTTGCAGGGAGAGACCCGGATGTTTTCATCTTTTCCTCCATAAAGGGAAAAGAAGGACTGGAGGGCATGGGGCAGAGCTTCTGCATGTTTGTGCTGAGCACAGGCTGGTATGTGTCCAGCTCCACAGGCAGGAAAGTCCAATGTGTTCTCTGCTACCCAGAGCTAATGCAATCTCCGCATTGTTGTTTACACCATCACTCGTGTTACTGGTGATATTTTTTGCCCTTGGGAGGCCAAAGGGACGTCTTATCCAAATAAACAAGAATTTCATCCAAACTCTCCCAACCTGGCACAAGACATCATCACCTGATCTGCTGGATTTAGCCAGCCCAGTTGATACTGAAATCAAAATACTTCACATGCTTCCTACTCAGAGAAGCTAAAGATTAAAAAGATGAAAGACATGAAGTTAGGGCAAATTCATGCAGCCTTTTATAAGAGCTTGCTTCATTCCAACATAAGTATTTTAGAATTGATTGATTGCAATGAGGAATGAAGAAAGTGTTCAGCAATACTGTCACGGGTATTCTTTAGACTGGTTTTGAGTGCTCAAAATGTTACATGATCTTACTAGCTCTTACATAAGTCCTGCAAAGCGTATCAATGCTTTTCTTGCAGCCAAAATGCTTGATTGCTCAGAGATCCTGCCCACCAAAGAGCATACACACATACCGCTGAATGGATGCATATAGAAACATAGAAACAGAGCGAGTCAGAAGGGGTCTCCTGGGCCATCTAGTCTGACCTCCGGCACCAGCCGGCTCCACTCACGACATGCCCACCATGTGCATGTCCAGCCTATCTGTGAACACCCGCACTGATGGGGCCTCAATGACCTTTCATGGAAGCCCCTTGGAAGTCAGGAGCTGGAGCCAAGAGGGGAGGAAAACACAGACCCAGCTACAAATTGTAAGAAGGTATAAAGAGAAAAATGATTATAGTGTTCTTACATGGCACCATCAGGAGTGGGCATGCTTAGGTTCCTTCATGTGTATTCAGTTAAAAAAATTATACCCAGCCAAACCTCCAGTTCTGTTAATATGTCAACATGGCAGACATTAATATAAACCAATCGGACTGCCCCTGCCAATGCCTTCTTTCACCCAAATAAACTGTATTTGGAGGCAGCATTTAAAAGTAGTTGAGTCTGACATGGACAGACTTTAGGGTCATGTACGTCCCCTTCCCTTTTCCTCCACTGTGGCTTCAAGCAGGATATCGGAAACATCCACTTTCGCTGGAACTAACCACTGGTAGTCATTTTAGGGTAAGTTTAAAGGATTGTTTACATTAGCAAGTCAAGATCTAAATGTGGTTTCTGACCTTGTGTTTTTCAGTAAACCAAGGATGGAGGACCTCAGGACCACTAGCAGCGCCACCCTTTCTCCCCTGGGCCCTGTTCCTTTTCTCCTACCATTGATCATGTCTTGGTTTCCTGACTTTGTGAAATTTCTCCCCCTTCCTAAAAGACTGAAATACCTTTCCTAAGCCTTTCCGAAATCTATAAAAGCTTAGAGCATTAATGTGTTGAGTCTTTGGTATTTTTTACCCTGTCCCTTTTGTATGTGTCCCACCATTTGATTACCTCCTCTGAGACACCAAGACAATTCAGCCTTTGGGGTTCCATGAAAGGGATTCCATTCCCTTGAGATGGACCATAGTTGAAGTTAACTACAGTTTATTATTTGGAGCACATGCCAAAGCGGGGTTAATTTGAAAACTCTCATCTACTCATAGAGGGGGATTAGTTCATGGACATCATGGGGTAGCACATCTGAACCAGCTCAGAGACCACCTTTGAGCATCTTCGTGTATACTGATGGGTTTGGGTGTTCCCTGCAAGATTTACATAAATATCTGAACGTCAAATGCCCTGGGAATCAGGACAAACTAACCAGTCTTGTGCCAGCCCATGAAAAGCCTCCTCTACAACATGACAAACTACCCAGGGTGATTTGGAAAAATTAAATACTCTGAGTTTTCACTCTTCCTAACTATTTGTAAATGGAATCACCTTGATGTATGGCTCTGGCAGATATGCCAGACCTGAAGTGTATACTTATGAAAAATGATGCATTTAAAATCTACTATAAATAGTGGGAAAGGGACCTGTATGGATTCCCAATGTTACCCAAGATCTATGAGTTATAAATTAGGGTCAGTAATATTGGGTGATGCTGCCCCAAGGCCTAATGGAGGCTCTCTTTTCTAAAGAAAATATATGGGTTTAAATTTAAATCTATGCACAAGCAGAATATGCTAAGCAGCTTCCAGCCCTTCCTCGGCAATGTCAGGATCCTTATGAAATATCTCCCCTTGGAAGCCTCTCTTGCACTTTCAGCACAAAGATAAATTACAGGGAATAGCTTGTGCCCATGCCCTGCTACACTGAGGATTAGGTTTCCTCCAGAAGCAGCATCTCTCGAGATGGCAATGCCAAAACAGGAAACAGAATAGGAAGTAATCTCAAAGGTGTTTATGAGCATTGCGGTTTTATGTTAGTGTTACTCATTCTGTGCCTTCATAACTCTCTGGAAAATAAAGAAATCTTTCCCAAATCTTCCTTGTTGCAATTCCCTTACCCAGAGCATACACTTGTGCTTTCACAATAAACTAATCCATCAGGAATGTACCTCTGCGCTATCATTTTGTTGCTGTTATCTCTTAGCTATGGCAATGAAGGCTGTCCGTTATATCCTGTTCCGGACAGCCCTGCTCAGCACTTGCAAACTCAGGGATGTGGCTTTCTTTATGGGATCAATCCATCTCCTAGTTGGTCTTCCTCGTCCTCTCCTTCTGCCTTGACTTTCCCTGATATTATTGTCTTCCCCAGCCTTGCCTTCTCATGATTTGCCCAAAGTACAACAGCTTCAGTTTCATCACTTATAAAACAGGCAGTAATTTAAGAAGAACGATTCTCACATTATGAAGAACAAATGTAAGATTTCCAATTTTCTGAGGACACCCAGAGAAAAAGCATTACATTTAATTTACACTGTTCTATTCCCAGCTTCAGTAAATTAGGATCCCTGCAAAGCCACTGCTAGAAAGACAGTTGAGCAGAAATTTGGATTAAGAATGGATTCTTTTTGGCTGCAGACTTCTTGCTTCTGGACAAGTAGCCAGGTTGGAATCAAAGAAAGAGGCCTTGTGTACAATGTCATTCCATGAATGGAGCAAATGACTCAATTTTCCTTTTTTAAAAAGCCCGAGGTCAAAACTAAAAACTCCCACACACTCTGAATTTTGGGATTACCCTATTGTGCAATGACAAGTCCCAGGACTGATACTCACAATTCCCATCTGGATTGCAGATGTCAGATGCAGCAAATCAGCATGTCTGACCATTCTCAGAGCGTTTCTTTATCCTGTTTGTATGTGCCTATATTAGTTACATTCAGGATGTATGAAAAATGGTTGTGGCACCCATCTGATACCTGGGTTCATCTCCCCGGACTCTGATGCTCCATGTTGTGGTCATGAGTCCATGTTCATGGTGAGTGTGCCCAGAGTTCAGCTGACACTCTCCACAAATCAAGTCCCGTGCAAACACTGGACAAGTGGCATTCCTTTTCCATGTTGCATGCAACAACATTTTTTGTGCTGCATGTGACACAGCGCAGGTCACGGAAGAAGTCTGCTGGTTGCACAGCCTTCATTCTGCAGGTACCTGTGGATTTCCTTTTAGTTTGGCTCATTTTCTAAGACAGGACTGAGCGCAAGAGGAAAATGGCAAACACCGGAGTGATGGATTCCACAGAGCTTTTAAAAGCAACCTGAGCTTCATTTGCTCCAAGGCAGCCTACAAGATCCTCCTCTTCTCTTCCACACAACTCTGTGAGGTAGGTTAGGTCAAGGATCAGCAACTGATCCAAAATCACCCAGTGAATGGAGGCCAGACCATGAGTTTCCCAAGTCCCAATCCTACACACTGACTACCATGCCACACTGTGTCTGGAATCCTTCTTGCAGATATGCCTGCACCAGAATTCTGTTCTCTGTAGGAATCCCACTGCCATCCAGGCTATGACCGTCACAGCAAATGTTAGCCTAATCACACACAGATCTCCCTTATAGAGGCTGTTCCAAAAATATTGCTGTGATAGCACATTTTAGTGTAGGGAAGCCCTTCTCCTCTCATGGTCAACAAATTCCCTTTGGAATAATAGAGGTCATGGATGGATGGTGATCCCAACCAGAGCTGGCAGTGCATAGAGTCAGCAATAAAAGTGCTTTCACATCAGAGAAATAGCCTGCATGATGATTAGGAGGTAGGGTGTCCGCTTGTGAATCACAAACAGTGGGTAAATGGGAATATCTTATTGCCATAACATTTGCATTGTTTACTTTATAAAAGCACATTTGGAATTGTTTCTGCCGCTGCTGCTGCTGCTGCTATCAAAATATGATATTGTGCAGAAGGTTATGACAAGGTGCCCAGTGCTACTTGCTCTATCTGCTGCCCAGGTATTGTTGCTGGACCAGAAGAGGCAAAACAAGATGAGACAAGAAGACCTGGAAGTCCACCCCATTTCTGTCCCATCTAACCAATCTCATAGGTCTTTAAAGGAGGTTTTTCTGCTGAAAAAATGAGGAAAGTGTGAGAGGAAAGAATTTGTAAAGACTTTATGGCAGAACCAAACTTAATGCAATCTCAGAGATGGTGTGGCAGCTTCTCCAACATCTTCTCTCTTTTGCTACAAGAGGTCACAGAAGGGGTGGTTTGCGCTGGGACCATGGCACAGGAGAGGGTTCGTGGCTTTCCTCGGCAACAGCCCCAGTCAAAAGCAGGCTCTTGGATGCTGCAATCAGCTGCAGAAGGGGAAAGCAGACTTCCCTTGTCTGCCATGGCCAAGATCACTTGGGGGATAGCAATTTGGGCTGTGTTTGGGTGGGAGTGGAAGGGTCAGCTCTAGCCCTTTCCAGAGCCATGGATCCAATCCGGTCTGCTCCAATCCAAGCCTGTCTTAGAAAAAAAATGTGTCTAGAGAGTGATCCCCCATCAAGCTGCATTTAGTTTGGCCCTTGCTCTGATCCTGCACAGCATTCCTTAAATTTCCATGTAGCTTTCTATAAATGTGAACAGTGGTGGCCTTTCCTAAGCAATATTTTCCCAAGACACTTGAAGCACTTTATGTATATTGCCTCAGAAAACCTTACAGCAACTGGGGTGAGCCAATAGTATTAGCACCAAATTAGGATTTTACAAGGCCACCCAGCAAGCTCATAAATGATGTGAAACCTGAGCCAGGGACCTGTGTCAGCTCCTTCTCTGAAATCATCATATTGCATCATATGTGTGTGATATTTGCATATTTTGTTAGTGTGTCTGTCATTCTTCACTCAAGACTGTGAGATCTTCATTCTGGTTGAGAGCTTTAGAGCAGGGGTCTCAAACTCAACTTACCTGGGGGCCGCTGGAAGTAGAGTCTGGGTAAGGCTGGGCCGCATCAAGTGATGGTGGTGGGCCGCTCATCCCATGGTTGGCCTGGGTGCCGCCGGCGCTTTGAAGGCCGCAGGGCCCCTCTCCCGTGCCCCGCCCGTCCCGGCAATTGGCCCGCGGGCCGCGCGTTTGAGACCCCTGCTTTAGAGGGTGTGCTTACTCTGTGTCCTTTATACAAGACATTCTTCTGCCTAATGGTCCATTAGAGAACACTCTTCTATTTTGAAGGCATCCTCTGCCTGAAGGCTGGTCAAAGCCTGAAGAACTATCAGAAGGGAGAGCAAAGCCTTCAAGATGCACAACAAAAGGGTACTGGAGAACACTCCATTACATTCTAGTTGCCATGTAAGGCGTGGGAAGAAGATGGCTTGAACTTCAGCTCCCAGAAGTCCCTGCCAACATGGCCAAAGTTTGCTAATAATGGGAGTTGAAGTTCACAACATCTGGAGATCTGAAGGCCCAGTGAAACAGCAATCATTTACTTGCCACTGAATGTGGTATTTCAAGGTCCTTGCTCTGAAGTGTAGCCTTGAGGGACGATTAATCCCAGCATCTGTCTGTGTAGCCATCAATTTACAACTAGTTTGTTCCTAAGCAGTAGCACCTGGGGTCCCCTGTGTCAACAGGGCGCTGACTTAAAAGTTAACTCTGAACATTTAAGGTGCTCTCCATGGCCCTGAACTGAACTTTTGCTCATGTTTCAGCACCATGGTTAGCTCCATCAAAGTTCAGGTGGGAACCTGGAGTGGCTACACAACCTCACCTTGATCCAGCTCTCTGGTCACAATAAGAGAAGCTTCTCACTTTAGGAACAAACATTTTCACTCTCCTCAAGGCTACATAGAATGAAGGAGAATGTTGGTGAGAACAGCATGGGTGGCCAGTCCCCAGACAATTCCATCCGGGCAGCTCTCACATGATAAGGAAAGTTTGGAATAAAAACAAATGCCAGGCTCTGTGGAGTTGGAGCACAGCTGTTGGCATACTGTAGGCATCCCACCAGCAGGAACAATGCATATTTGCATGCCAAAAAACTACATGTTGCACTGAGACGTCCACGATGAAGTTTGTGACTGAAACCCCCCTCTGTGCCTTTTAGTTTGTTTTGCCAAACATTGAGGGTTGCTCTGGAAAAAAGAAAAAGGAAAGTGTTCTTGAAAGTCAACACCAAATACACAAACAGTGACCCACCTATTTATTTAGAAGAAAGTTGCAGGGATGTGTCTGTTTGCTCAGAGAGAGGTTCTCCAGTGTTTGGTGGGGCTTCCTTCCATGTATGTATGCAAGAGAAGTTCAAAGGTGTCCTTCCAACTGATGTTCCAACTCCAATTTTAATGTTTCTAGACCAGGATTGGGATGGGGAAAGGCTTGGACGGCTAAATGAGAAACTTTGTTTCAGCTCTGTGGAACTGGGGTGGACTGCGTGTGCCCCAGGCTTTGCCAGTCCCCCAAGCCAACTGGATTTGCCATTACAGTGGCAGCAAAAGCAAAGCAAAGAGAAAAACTTAGTCTTAATCCATGACTGCGCCATGCAGAGTGTGCAGTTACAGACTGAGGTGGGGAATGGGGGGAATGCAGCCCCCGAAAGTTGTCTGCCGCTAGTGTAGAAGAAACCTGAATGCCAATGAGAATATGGTCCAGCTGGTATCGCAGCAGGATCCCTAGGTCAAGATCCAAGCACTGCGGGATCCTGCAGGGCAGAGCAGGGTGGAGCTGAGGAAGGGACCCTGGAAATGCTGGAAATGCCATCGAAAGCCAAGCCTCTTGCTCCCCCGGCTGCATATTATGCAAGGGTGGGGTCTTGTCTTCTGCAGTATTGCACCTCTGAAGCAGCAGGCAAAATCTCCCTGGGCTGGAATACACGAAGCTCATTATACGTCTAAGACGCTGACTTGGCAGAGAACTTCCTTGTTAAGGGCTTGATAGATATCTGAGGGATCCCTTGCAATAAAGGCCAGCGTGCACAGAGAGGGCGGCTGTGCTCATCTGCTAATAAAGCAAAATTCAAGATCTCCGTTAAGAATGGCAGCAGGAGTCCAAGATCATATCTACCTGATGAACACAGCTGGGCCCTGAATGGTTTTTGTTGGGTTGCGAGTTGGAGTTTTTTCATCCTTTAATGAAGTCAGGATAAAAAATGATCTATATATAAGAAAGCATTTTTGTGCAAATGAACTCTATAATAAGAGCTGATAAGAATATCTCCCAGCTCAGCAGTGTCAGAGCTGCCTAATTAGGTGATTACTGCCCTCCCAATGATAGAAGCAAAAGCGAGGTGGCTGAGACACACTGGGTGAGTCGGATGGTTCCTTTGTTAAGGGAGAATGCCTTGGAATTGCCTGGGCACAGCAGTTGGAGCCGCGATGTCCACGTGGAGGAGAGTGACACTCAGGAATCTGAGGAAGCAAAAACAACCTGATGCAGCACATCTGCACTGGGCTGTGTGTTGTGTTTGTTCCTAGGAGGCCCAAAGCCCTGATCCCATGTAGGAGACCACTGGGAGATCTTGGCCAAGCCACTTCGGGTGGCTTGGAAGACGTCACCCGTATTCTATCCCACCTTGCAGGATGGTTCTGCAAAGCAAGCAAGTGATGGGTTTTCCTTGAGGGTGTTCTTACAGTGTGTGCAAACTGGGTGGGATTCTTGTTGCTAAGTAGAAATGAGTCCCAGAAATGAGTGACTCTGTACCAGTGCAAGAACTCTTACTCTCCCCACTCTGCTATGCCACATGCCAGCATGTGGAGCTGAATATCGCAAAGCCCCAGGCATACCCGGGCCTTTTGCACAGATACCCCTGTAGCAGAAGGCTTCCCACTCCGCCTACCACAGGTGCTACCACCAGAAGGATTTTTGGGACTGAACCGAAGATGGACGCAACTGTTAGGAGCATGGCAAGTGGTTTGGATCACTACCTGCCTCCTACCTCCACCTCCAGCCCTGGATCTTAAAATGGCATAACTGCAAAAACAAATCACAGCTCCTGTAGCCCAGACCCAGAAGGAACAACCTGGCCATCATATCTCAGAGAAGGATGGATTGGGATGGGGAGGGGAGGGGAAATGGATCATGGTAAAAAGGCCTTCTTCTCAGGCAAACTCTCTTCTCAGTCATGCCAGAGTGCAGGACACAGGATAATGGGCTCAAGTTATAGGAAACCAGATTCCATCTGAACTTCAGGAAAAACTTCCTGACTGTTAGAGCTGTTCAGCAGTGGAGCCAATGACCTAGGGATATGGTGGGCTCTCCCACACTGGAGGCATTCAAAAGACGATTGGACAGCCATCTGTCAGGAATGCTTTAACCTGGAGTCCTGCACTGAGCAGGAGGTGAACCTGATAGCTGTCTTGGCCCCTTCCAATTCTACCACACACTTGGGGACCTGATCCAACCCTCTGAAGTTCCCCAGAAGCCATGCCACTTTCCCGTGGCCCCCTCCGTTTCTCCAAAGCACTGATTATGTTGTGTTTTGTTGCTTTCTGCAAGATACAACTAGCTGAAAAATCACCATATACTGTTCAGAAGGAGATCGTGTTAACTTCCATGGTGCTTACTCATAATTAAATCACATGGTCTTCAATGGCACCTATTCTTGAGAAAGTCAGCACTGAAGAGGGGCTGCACTTGCTTTTGGGAATGGGTGGAGGGTCCTGCTGACTTCACCCCATGTGATGTAGGAGGTTGGCACCAAACAGCCCCAGGGACACCCCCTCTTCTCTCCCCATTCACTTCTCCTTCTCCATGATGTTTTTCGTGAGGGGCAGAGAAGCTGTCCGTGACTGTCGTTAAATTATTTTAAGATGCTCCACTCCTTCACTTGTTTGCACTAGTGAATCTGCACATACGTAGCTTAACGGTCCTAAAATTAAAAAAAAAAGGAACCTAAGGGTCATTCCCCTTTCCAGCTCTTCCTATTTCCTATTTCCCCCACAACTGCATTTGTGTGTGACACAAGATTACAGTTTCAGCACAGTGGAAACTGTGCTGAATTTCTCAGCAGGTGTCCCGACAGTGATAAAGGTATTTTGCATAAATACCATAAGAGTATTCCCAGGTAAACAGATCTCTAGTGCAGGTTCCCTGCAGCCAGGTAAAAACCATTTGAATTCTTGGGGAATGTGTCATCCATCCTTGCAAAAGAAGTGCAATCTTAGAGGAAGATAATTGTACGGTGCGTGCAACCAAGAAGTAACAAGTCTGTATTTCTCAGGTTAATAAGATTGTGCAAATGAGCAAAAAATAAAAGATAAAGGCTAGTAAGGTTGTCCAGTTTCTACATCCTTCCTATCTGTAGGCAGGAAAATTGCAGAGGGAAGTTCTCTAGAATAAGGACAAATTCTTAAACAGTTTCTGGAAAGGGTGCAGTGTTTGTTTCTTTTCACTGCAGGATTTTTCCTGAGTTGATGGGCTGCTGCTACACACAGCGACAAGAGCAGATGTGTCAATAGCATGATTGTCGTTTTATATCCATCACCAGGTCCCATACCTGATGATATTCCAGGCATTTTGTGTGACACTGGTGGGTGGACTCCATGAAAACAGTGGAAATAAATGCTAGCCAAGAGTGCAGCGTGTGTGTTTTCTTTCTATTCTACATCTCTCCATTGTTTTGCAACTCCCAGACTGCCTGCATGTCCTCATCTGGAAAAAGTTCCATGGAAGGGATTATCTGATGGTGTCTTCCCTTAAACTAATTGAAATGTGGAAATCCTGGAAGGCTGCAGGTTGTCAGAGACCGTGAAAGGCAGGACAGTTGCAGGCACACTTCAGCCTACTCGTGAGTAAGAACACGGAGTAAGAACACTCCATGAAATTTCTCTGAAATTTGCTTTGCCTTTGAGCTTCATTTTGAAAGCAATTTCTTTTTATTAAAAGAATTAGAAAGATTGCAAAATAAATAAATCAAATAAATTTTGGGGCCAGCAGTGGTTCCTGTATCAGGCAGAGAGCACTGGTGTGTGTGTTTTCTCTTTTCTCGTGAAAATTCATGCATAGCTGGATCAGCAGTTTCTCAAATGCGCATATCAATTGTGCACATTTTTAATTGTTCATATTTTCTCCCATTAATTAAAGCTTGTTTGGATGCACTTTGGAATTGTGTACTTTCTTTGCAAACATTTTCAAGTATGCTTATTTTTCAAATGCATTTTCTGCAGCATGAATTATACTGCAGTGTCAGAACTGCGTGGGCACTCTCCAGAGCTCGTGTCTAGCTCAGCATTTGGTTCTGGAAGGTACAAATGTGAGAAGATCTGGTTGAAAACTAACTGAAGCAAACTTCTCAAGCACCTACTAACAAGTGATCTTCTGAAAAGTCCCTGTCTTTGCCCTGCTATGTAAACTTCCCTTCTGCATTCTAGTGACTGCACATAAAGAGAGTTGGGGAAAGTGCAGAGAAGGGCACCTAATGAACAGCAGTTGCAACAGCAGATTGCATGACTTAGAAAAATGGTTAAGGGAGACATGATAGAGGCGTTCATAATTACGCATGTTGTGGAGAAAGGCATTTTTCACCCTTTCCCAGAAAACTAGAACTTCTCATGGAGCTGATTTGTAAGAGATTCAGGACTGATAAACTGGAGGACTTCTGCACGCGCTGCATAATTAAGCTATGGAATTTGCTGCCACAAGAAGCAATGGCAACGGCCAGTTCCAAGGGCCTTAAAAGAGGATTGGACAAAAAGACTGTTCCTGGTGGCTGGTCTTGATGGCAATGCAGAACTGGTGTCAGAGGCAGGATGCCTATGCAGACCAGTTGCTGGGGAACTGGTAGAGAGGGCTGTTATACTCAAATCCTACTTGAGGATTTGCCACTGTATGAACAGAATTTTCAAATACATGAGCTTGGTCTGAACCAGCAGGGTTCTTCTTATGTTCTATAATTTGGGTTCCCATGAATGCACCCTGCATGCACATAGCTGTACAGACAGAATTTCTCTAAATTTTTTATGTCTGTCCTCCTTCCTTCCTTTCCAAGATTTCTCTAGCATTCCATAATCCAGCATGGAGATTTTGGATCAGTGAACAGTGGAAGAATGAAACACAGAGTCAACAAAGCCATGGCAAGCTAATCCAGGAAGGCTTCCTGGAATAAATGTGTTTTCAGAAGGTACGGTACCTGCCTAACCTTCGAAGGCAGAGAGCTTCCCAGGGATGGAACTCCCATGCAGAAGGTTGTTCTCCAGGTGGATTCCAAATGGGCCTCAGATCCATCTGGAGCTGCCAAGGCAGCTGGCGCATTCCTTCCGCAAAGCTTGCGGGAAAGGGGGCCTCTCCTGACAAGAGCTGAGCTGTTGTACCAGTTCCACTTGCATGCCAGACTGCCAGGCAGCCCCATGCAGGACATGTTGAGGCAATATAGTCTAGATATCACTAGCGTCTGCACCACTGTGGCCTTCAGGGACATTGTATCAAGAATGCACATAGGCCAGGGCATAAGTCATCTCCTGCCATGGTGTGGCATAGTGGAGCCTCTTTCACAGCACACACACACAGTCATAGAGTAAAGGACTCTGGTTTAGAAAACATAGAAACATAGACAACAGCAGGTCAGAAGGTGCCTCCCAGGCCATCTAGTCTGACCCCCAGTTCCAGCCAGCTCAGCTCTGCTCATGTAATGCCCACCATGTGGTTGTCCAATCTTTCCTTGAACACCCTCAGTGATGGGGCCTCAACCACCTCCCTTGGAAGCCCATTCCATATCCTAGGGGTCCTAACCATCAGGAAACACTTCCTGACATCCAATCTGAAGCCTGGTTTCTTGAGCTTTGCCCCATTGGAATGCGTCCTGCCCTCCACTGCAGGGAAGAACAGATCATGACCCTCCTTCAACCCTCAGATACGTATAAGTCCCTAAAAGATCCCCCCAGAGTCTCCTCTTCTCAGGCTGAAAAGACTCAGTTCCCTCAATCTCTTCTCATGTCATCCCTCCAAACCCAGCTACCCTTCTTGTGATCCTGCACTAAACTGATTCTAACCTAGCTATGTCTCTCCTATAATGTGGAGCCCCAGACTAGACACAGCACTCAGTTGTGGGTGCACCAGAGTTGTGTAGAGCACTGCAACACCTCCCTAGATCTGGAAGCCACGCTTCTGGCTATACATCCAAGGGTGGCGTTGGCCTTCTTCAACGCCGTATCACACCACTGGCTCATGTTCAGCCGGCTGTCGACAAGTACTCACAAGGAACTTTGCAAACGGTGGTTTGACAGGTGCTAAACAAGCTCTCTTCATAGCCCCCTGCCAGAACAACTCCGCTTCCCAAAGCCCTTTGCAGGGAAGCTGCTCTATTTAAAATCCTCACAAAACGCAGCAGCAAAGCTTTGCCCTCGCTCACCATTTTTGCCAGTTGTGCTGGACACACAAATGCAGGCATGTGCTTAAGCTGGAGGCTTCCAGCTGTACATCCGCTTACTCACTGCTGATTCAGATCAGTACCCAGCATCAATGAGAAAAAAGGGCAAACATTCCTCAGTGATATCTTCATTAAAGGAAAACCGCCAATGTTCCCATCTTGGCAGAATGTTTGCTGTGTGGTTGCTCTTTGCCCTTTATTGCTTGTGCTTGCATAACCAAGCCGTGCACAACCTGTCAACATTTTTTGTGCCTCGCTCACCAGGCTTTTGTTTAGTGTATCATCGGGACTGCAGTGCATTTTTAGCATTAGTGGTCATAATGCTGTGCCTTGGAAAGGAGGAGCTCAACCCAAAAGTGTGAAGTTTAACCTTGCATTGACTTCTCTGGTTCCAATGACGGAGAGCCAACAGCACATTCTTGTGGGTGTCAGCACCCCTAAACTCAGTGGGACTGACTTCCAAATAGGATGTCGTGTTCGGCTGCAAATTCCTGGGCAAAGCCCCTTGTGAACAAACTGCTCTGAAAGTAACGGGGACTAGTCTGGAAGTGCACATGCTCCAGGTTTCGGAGGGCCTTGGGAAGAGGCACTCCAAGGGGCCCCTTCCTGAGGGGTCTGGCTTCTTGTTGCCAGGGCCCTGGTTGACATTCCTCCTCATCCTCTCGCTCCTCAGGGTCAGTGTTGGCTTGCTGGAATGGGTAGGGAGCAAGGAGCAAGCAGGTAGGGGCCCCTGCCACGGGTCCGTCACAATCTCACAGCTGCCTTGGCTGAGGTGGCGGGGAGCTGGGCCAGCAGGTTGCAAGGGTGAGGAGAAGAAACAGCTCCAGGGGCCTCCGGTCAGCAGGCCATTGCTAGAAGGTGGACCCACGGCAGGTGCTGCACCATGGCTGCCCTCGGCGCCAGCCCTGCTGAGAGGTTGCGTCTAAGACTTTGTGGGAGAGAGAGGTTTTGGGACAGGATTTATGGAAGCAAGGAGGATGGCATCACACAGAGGATCTGGGAGGGAATGTCAAGCATGAAATGCAGCAGGGAGAAAGGGCAGCGGCTTCTGTGGAGGCAAGAGACCTTGCCCAAGTCCTGAGGCACAGCGGTGGAGCAAAAAGGCCAGGAGTTAGTCTGCTTAATTCTGTTTGGATAAGAAGAGAGTTATTTCGAAGGAAGAGGGTTGTGTTTCTTTATTATAACGAGGAAGTTCACATGCTCTCAACTTACATCTTACTTTATTACATCTTACATGTTATTACAACTTGCATCTTATTTTATGCCACAGAAAGTTCTCCGCATGGGCCTCAGATTGAAAACAAGCACTGAACAATGATATGACCCAGGTTGAATCAGGTAACATTCAGCTCGAGGTAGGGCTGAGCAAGCTCCTTTCAAAGCCCTGGCAGCAAGTCGACCAGACCTGTGCGGCACTGCAAGGCAGTGTCTGGTCTTTCGTGCCACTGGTGAAACACAGGAGGAAAGGCAGAGCTGATGAAGAGAAGGCGAAAGAGCTAATAGAAATCTTCAGAAGAGAGAATTCTCTAAGAGAGCAATAGTAGGATTATTGTCGACTAGGTGAGCGGCTCCAATTGCATCGTCTTCCATCTATCCAGAAACTTGCTAGCCAGAGTCTTGCCAGATGACAGGAATGGCAGGTGAGTTAGTCCATGGCATCTCCCCTCCTCAGCCCGCAAGCTGCCCATTTCCTTTCCTCACAGCACCACCTCGGAATAGGTTGTTGCTGCAGAGCTTAGCACAGCTTGGAGGGACAGGTGTGTAGGCCAAGGGGTTTCCCACTTCAAGATCACAGAATTCTCTGCAGCAGAGGTGGGCACCTTCAGGAGACCTGAGGACACAGGGTCCAGGCCCCATTTTCCTCTGTGAAGGTTGCAGTCTATAATGGGGGGCAGCAGGGGCTTCCTGGAGTCCACAATTCATGTTGGCCAGCTCTTGTCTATGGCCACTGAAGGGAATCCTCCTGCTTCCTGTACCCCTCAGACACCTCCTAGGAGGCATACAGGATTGTTTACCAAACTGGTATTTCGAACAAGGGTTGCGCAGAGCCTTCCTGGACTCTAGTCCACATCCACTCCTCAGGCTTCTTCTAGAGCTCGTCCCTCACCAAGGAAGCGAGCTGAGTCCATTTTCAGATGCTACTGGAAAGCCTCTTCGCACTGAAATGATCTTGCGCACTATACACAGGCCCTGTGCACCAGCCTGATATGCGAAGGCATGGCCAGATGCACCTGCCCGGCCCCCCCTAGCCCGTCAGTAGCCCCCCTGGGTGCAGCGCGTGTGCGTACTTCTTGTGGCCAGCATTTGTGCCAATGCAGTCTCCCGTGTGGTGCCTGCGTGGTATGATGTGCTTGGGTGGATCCACCACTTCTCTGGCCGGACAGCATGTCCTGCCTGAAAACCATTGCTCCCCGCCCCCATTTCCCTGCTTCTGAAAACCCTCCCCCCTTCAGGGCAGCAAACGGCGTTCTGCACAAGCCCAGAGAGCTTCCACATCCCACGCAGCACACAGCTGAAGCCACGTGGGTAGAAGAAGGACTCATGCGGGAGCGCACTGCACCCGGCAGGGCTCAGTTCCCGGCAAGTGTCTCACAACACTGGGCATGCTCACCAGGAATTCAGACTCAGGCCACTGCAAATCGAATTGGAGGCCAGGGAGGGAACCCAGGTAATCTGACAGATTCCCGGCCCCAGAGGGAGTCCTCCCACGGCTGGATCTAGCAGGTCAATCAATCCTAAATATGACAAAGTTTGCACCGGTGCAAACTTTGCACCAGTTCAAACTTTGAAGCATGTTTGGCCCAATGCATGGTAATCATTTTGTATTTAAAATGAGATTGATTGCGAGTTCATTTTTCCTTTCCGTACCTGCAATGACTAAGAAAACTTCTATCCTGTACCTGTAGAGACTAAGAAGCCAGATCCCACTGTCTCCTCCTGAACGTCTTTAAAGTTGTGTAACTTTATTGAATAACTTTTAAAATAACCTTTATATTCTACAGCATGGTCTTAAATGGTTGTATTCTTTTGGATTTCCTTCTTTCTTGACTGTTCACTGCTCAGGAATTTTCCTTTTTTTGCTCCATAGTGGTTTATATATCCTGCTAGTAAAATAAATAAATAAATCATTTCCTCTTTAATTTTGTGTGTGCCTGTGGAATGAAAAAAGGCAGAAGAAGCCGTGGGAAAACATAGGAAGATTGCAAGTAGTACACAATGCAGTCTGGACACAAACACCCATAAAATTGAATGAATAAACAATTATCTGAAAGCACCCAAGTGTCTTCTCTAGAGAAACTATCATCTTGAGTCTGTGCCCTACGAATCTGACACAGCCTGGCTGGGTTACGTCTCTCCATATAGATGCATGTGTGCGAGTGTGCATAATCTCTTTTGTATTTTCTAAAGCAGATGGACAGTGGAATTCTTTTTATGCTTAATGACTGGGGCTTGTCACTCGGGTGCTCCTTCCTGTTCAGCACAGACAGTAAAATGGACTTTGCAACAAGTAAACCGTCCAGCTGGTTATCTGCAATTGTACATTTCCAGGTCATCTCAGCTTGTGGAGCCAGGTCTTCTGCACCCTGTTATTTCAGGACAAAGCCCTAACATGCTAGGACTGCATGTGTCGTAATCTGGGATTTGTTTTCTCTGTGCCTTATTTCAAAGGGGAGCAAAGGGAAAGTCGCTTCTGCAAGACGGGATGAGTAGTGATTGCCGATCACATCTGTGGTGCAGGCCGAAAGAAATCAAACAGACTCTTATTAACCTTGAACTATGAGTCTTTGCTACAGTTCCCATCAATCACTGGGAGGGATTGTGCAAGCTGAGGAGCATTACATAATATTCGGAGGCGAAAGCCGACCCTCAGAAAGACAGTGCACAGTTGGGAAGCTTCTGCCAACAGGCCAGACTCTGCTAAGGATTTTATGTGCAATGCTGGATGGAGCTGTAACGTCTTTGGCTATTCCTCAAGATTCCCAAGCTGGGCTTCTTCCAGATCTTGGCTCTTCTCTTCCAGCAGACTCAAAGAGTGCCTGCTAGGATCATCTGCTGCAGAATGTCTACTGTGATTTCACGTCTCCCCAGGGAAGGCACATTTATGCAAGGTCTGATCCCGGCCCCAGGCTGGAATCAGAGGACTATTGAGCTGGAAGATCTGGAAATCCTCTAGTTCAGTCCCCTGCTTCATGCAGGTTCTGAGATTTGCAGCGCAGCTACAGCATCTGACCCAGTCTTTCTTTAAGCATCTCCTGCAAAGAACACACCACTGCCCAAGGCATCTTGGCAGAACCATCTCTGCCCCACTGCCATATAGATCACCCCAGTCTTCTCCTTGCCATTTCCGGTCACTGATTCTAGCCCTACCCTCTGCAGTCACAAAGAACCTCTTCTGCATGGTAGTCTTAGGCAGTTAAAGCTGCTTATCTGTCTCCCTCGAATCATCCCCAGGCTAAACACAACCAGTTCTTCATATGATGTGGTTTGCAGACCACTCACCATGTTCTCTCTGGATACACTACAGCTGGTCAAAGTCCTTAAACTATGGTACCCAGAAATGGACCACAGTGTTCCAAATGTGGCCAGACCGATACTGAATATAATGGGATGATTATTTCCTGTGACATGCTGTACCTCTCTTAATGTTACATGCGTTTGCATCAGCTTTCCAAGCAGCTGCATCACATTGCTAGTCACTGTCATCAGTATTATTATATGGTCAAGCTAGAAGCTATGCAAAATCTCTTAACATTGTTCTCAGGAACATCTGGGGAAGCTGATAGTTGTCAGGATCAGGGCTGACACAGAAGGGAAAAGGAATCTTTTCCTCCACTGTTAGGATCTTGGGGGTGGCGGGGGTGGGGGGGAACCCTTGGCAGAAACTGCTATTTGAATGGGGAAGAAGGGCGACGAGGGGAATATGATCTCTCGTTGCATTCTGCCCGTAGTTTTAATATTTTGCTGCCTCCAAACATTTTCCTTCTTGAAATTTAGGAGGATGAGGAGCATCTCTGAACATTTCCTGATGATATGAATGCTGGGCAAATAGTGCAGCAGTTACCATTTGACCTCCAAGAACTCGTCACCCACAGTCAACCTTTCTTGCTATCCTCCATGTAGCAACCTGACATTAGACAATGTCTGAAAACTGTGTGCTTGACTGTGCCCCAAGCAACGGCGGGATACTCTGGCCCCACCGCGGTGTCTGGGAGGCCATATTTGTCCTCGGAAAACCACACCAGCTGTCCTCACAAAACTTCAGCGGTGCAAGCAGGCCTTGGGGTGGGAAAAGGGAGCATATTGGAGGACGGAGAGGCTGAAGACTTACACCCGTTCATGCCAGCATCCCAGGCTCCTTCCTTTCCTTCTCAGCACTTGATCTAGCCCAGTCTTCCCCGACCTTGTGTATTCCAGACACATTTGAACTGCAACACCCAGAATTCCCAGTCAGTGGCCCTGCTGGATGGGAATTCTGTGAGCTGCAGTCCCAAAGCCTCTGAAGGCCACCAGGTTGGGGAAGGCTGATCAGCAATGATAAAATACCTGTCTGTATCTATACTTCCTCCCTATGCAAACAGCAGTTTCTGCCAAGGGATTTTCTGCCACACCGCTATAGAAGCGGCAAGCTGCACAAAATTACATAAACTGAGATTAATGGCTATTAATGAAATGCAATGATTTTATTGAATTTAACTTCATGTTTACATTATTTACTCCACTTATTGATTTTATTGCATTTTAAGTACCTAAGGTCTTAATTACTCATGTTGTGTTTTTACCTATTTTATTGCATGAACAGTTCACTATTTATATTCTGCATTTTACTGGCCTATGACCATTTTTCTAAGCATGGGGTATATCTAAGCCTCTGAGTTAGAGGCTTACATGCCTCTGCCAGGGAAGTGATAGGGTTCTGCTCCAAGTGAATCCTGGATTTAGGGGTCCAATGCAGGTACTAAGGAGCGGCTGGAAGTTAAATATAGGAAGGAGAAAATTTTAAAATCCAATGCCAAGTCCAGTCCTTGCTAGGCATCTTGCTGGGCAAAGAAGCCATGACAAGCCATGTGCCACAAGTGCCATTAGTCAAATGGAATGGAATGCACCCAGGAAATGTGGGGGCAAGGACAAGGCACCCCAGGGGCTTCTTTTCCCATGGATCATCAGATAGCAATATGCACCCTGAACAATCAGTCCTGGCCATTCATAGCCCGCTGGTCCAGCAGGTTCAGAAAAAATAAGAGACAGCATAGCTGCAAGAAACACATTTCATGGTTTTGTCTGAACCCAGGGTGTTGGGCCTTTGGTCTGTGGGTCATGGCTAACTCCCCTGGGCCACACTGGCCCTGTGTGATTTCCAGATGGCCCGCACCCTGGCCTCACCACCCTCTGGTTACTCCCTGGGGTCTCAGCTTTTGCACAATGGCTTCCCCATCTGTCAAGGTTGAAAATGGCTCCTGAGGTTCAGTCACTGGCTGAGTGGCATTTAAGCCAAAAGGTCCTGGAATGTGTTGCTTTAGGGTTGCAGCCCTGAATCCTTCACTTAGAACCCCAAATTTCTGGGATGCCATCTGCCCCACCACCCATCTGTCTGTGGGCACTTCCTGAAATCTGGGTCCAGGGGTCTTTGTTGCATCAGACCCCCTGGAGCAGCCGGCTTTTTGCCCACCTGTGCTTCAGCTCCTGCTGGCCACCCTTTGAGTTTTTCTGGCTTTTTGCAAATGGGGGTGTACCCAGGAGATGGAGTCCTATAAAGACATTTACAGTGTGACCTTTGAGCATCTGTAAATCAGCATCTGTGTGCTTGTGTACTTGCTTTATTTTACTTTGCTTTGTGGGCTTGATCTTTTCTGTGCTTGGCACCCCTGCTAGCCCTTCTAAGGCATGGGCATTGCTTTACTGTGTGATCCATTCTGATCCAGGCACAAGTTTTAGAAAGATCCTGAACACTTCTGTATACATGTAAGTCATTCACATTCCCATCATTGCCGTAATTACAAAAGTCCTTCAATTACCTGTGTCATTTACCTGAAGCCGAACTTTGCCGCTAAAGTTTGTCAAAGTTGCCACATTCCTCATGCCCTGGGGCGGAAGTTTCATCACAAAAAACAAAACAAAAAAAAAAGTCACATATTTTCATAAATTTTACATATGTTGATTGATTTGATTTTATTTCAGTTCATTGATGACTTTTCCATACCACCCAATAGTTTTCTGGGTGCTTTACACAGATTGAAAACCTTAAAAATACATAATCTAAAAAGCAGTCTAGCAACAAACAGAGCAAGCACACACACATCCAAACAAGGTCCCATGACCGGATTAAAGACTTATCATATGCTCCCAAATGCCTGGTTACAGAAGGTCTCCACCTGATGTCAGCAGATGCTGGTACCAAGCGGGCCTCACAAGAGAGCTCACCCGATAACGGGGGCTGCCACTGAGAAGGCCCTCTCCCTTCTTGCCAGTTTTGTGGCTCCATCAGGAACTGCGGTAGAGTCAATGAAGCCTCTGAAGCAGGCTTGGCAACATACAAGCAGCCAGTGCAGGGGCACCAGAGCTGGCATCATGTTCTCAGATCTACTTGTCAATAGGGATACTTCTCCAATACATATAGAGATAAATATTTAGAAATAATTACAAACAGTTAAGTGAAAATAGAGTGCAGTATGATACAACACAACAGAAATACACCTGCAATCCATCTATCCTTCTGTCCATCCATTTAATTCATGTATTACATTTTTATACTGTTCAATTGCCAAAGCTGCCTGGGCAGTTTGCAAAGATTAAAAGCCCTTAAAATGCAATGTTGTACCTAGCATAAAGCCATGTACATACAGCAAATTTACATATGCTCAATAGAAAGTATGCATGTGTGCAGCAGTTTTAACAATAGACAATAAAAAATCCAGGACCCAAATAAAACACCTTATCATATGCTACTGAGAGTAGAGGAAGGTCTTAATCTTAATTATCTAAGCATCATATGGATGATTGCAGCTGTATGACTAACTTATATTGCAGTCTGCTGTCTAGTGGATGAGAAACTTCAAGGTCCAGTTCTCCCTTCTGATGCTTCTTTCCCTTAAACCAGACTTGGACCAGGAAAGAGGACATCATTCAATAGAGGAGTGCCCTTTATAAGCAGGATACAGGGTCACCCTAGTAGAACAGGTGGCTTACATTATAATCAAAACATGTGCTCTTTATTTTAATTCCTATATGCAAAACATGATCAGCAGCTGTGTGCTTTAAAGATATGTTTGTGAATGTCTGGTCAGAATTTCACCACTGGGGCACAGGGTTATTTGTTTATTGGATTTATATCCTCCTTTTGTGGAAGAACTCAAAGCAGCTTACATAATTCTCCTCTTGCCTTCAATCTTATCTCCATAACAACCCTGTGAGGTAGGTTGGGCTGAGGGTCTGTGACTGGCCCCAAGTCTCCAGTTGGTTCCATGGCTGAGTGGAGACTAGAACCCAGTTTGCCTGAGTCCCACACTCTTAAGCACTATGCCACCCTGGCTCTCAGCTGGGTTAGTATTAAATGAGTCCCTCCTTGGCTTTGTTCTACTTCCTAGAAGTAGAACATCCATGCAAATTTAGTGTTCTCGGTACTTTACATACAAACCTGCCCAATGCCCTGCTCGGTTTCCGTGTGAAATTGTTTCAACTCAACAATGCGTTCTTTGTCCTGCAAGTGTTCCTGTTTTGCAACGACAAAAAATATCTGTACAGACCTGCAGGGATAGTCAAACCCTTAATAAGAGAGGGTTTTTGGCATGCCTTTTCCATGCAAAGCTTACAATCAAGTCCCAACAAGAATGTCTTATATCTCGTGTGGTTCCCAATCTTGTTTAAATATGCAGAGTGTCACTTCTGGGAACACAACCTACTTCCTGAATGCCAGCAAGCTCTAGCACTTATTCTAAGGTTATCAATGATGTTTTGTTTATACTTTCCACCACCGACTTTTCCCAGGTGTATTAAGTTTTCAAAGAGTGCCCCACTTCCACTACCAAAGGTCTCGTGTTGCATTTAAAGGCAAATCAGCAGGATTACTGATGGACGGCTGCAAACATAGACATTCTTGGGAGAGTTCTGCAACACAGAAGCAGGAATAGCTCAATGGCCAGAACCGCGACAGTGGGACTTTGCTCACAGCTCTGAACCTGTGAGAGATTGCACATAGGAGGATGCATTCCTTCATGTACCCAGATCCCTCTGCACCACATGCAGGCACAGTGCGTTCTTACGCACTGTCTCCTTATGCACACCTCTTCCCCATCTTTGCCCTTGGACCAGGAAAGGTCTGCTGCATTAAGAGTCCTGCTGGGGAACTGTATAAAGACCCTGATTTAAAAATTGGTGTGTTGCCGATACTGAAGTGTGAGCGACAGCCAGAGTGTTGCACCCCTTTCAGCTCAGAGTTGGATTCTGCTCTGGAGAGGCTCCTGGGAGCCATTTTGCAGTGCTAGGTAGTGCCAAAGGCGAAAGGGGACAGAACCAATGGCAAAAGGAGCAAGGCTAAAAAAACGGAATATTGCGACGTAAAGCTCCTGCTGCCAGCAGGGTATATCAAGGATGTGGGATGGAAAAACTGCGCAAAAGCAAGAAAACTGGCAAACGTTTGATGGTTGCCGGGAAAGGGATTAGGCCTATCTTGGCAATCTTGGAAGACTTGACTGGGGCTTTAGGAAGGCCAGATTTAGTCCCTAGACCAGTTGTGCCGAACCTATGGCACATGTGCCGCAGTGGGCACACAGAGCCCTCTCTGTTGGCATGCAAGCCAAGTCACCCCAGCATCGCCCCAGCAGCCGAGCTTTGGATAACAGCACACACAGGGGCCATGCACATGCTTGAAAAAGGAGTAGTGCTGCCAGGCGATGATGTCACAAGCCACAACTCATTAGCCACAACTCATCTGAGCTTTCGTAGGGCTGGTCAGTGCACTGCCAAGGAGAGAGAGAGAGAGAGAGAGAGAGAGAGAGAGAGAGAGAGAGATTTGCTTGGACTATCTGTAAGTTGTTTTTCCTAAACTAAAACCTCAATATTCAGGTTTTATTGCAGCGTAGGCACTTTGCAATAAATAAGTGGGTTTTGGGTTGCAGTTTGGGCACTCGGTCTCTCAAAGGTTCGCCATCACTGCCCTAGGCATAGGGTTCCTTGCTCCTTCCCCACGTCACTACAAACAGTAGCCAAGAGTAACAGGAAGCTAGCGAAGCAAAGACAGGGAAGGATCCGCATGCCCCACATGGGTGGCATCGCCACACTTCATTAGTGTTAACTACCTTTGCAGAAGGTGCTTGGGTTAGTTGGCATTTCAGTTTCTGCTGGCTGTACATGGCACTCCTTGAAAACTTCATACACCTGGGGAAAGTCAGTGGTAGAAAGTAGAAGCAAAACACCCACACAGGGAGGACCAGTCCACTCAACTCTAAAGGCAAGTATTTGCTATCATGGGCCTAGCTCATAGAAAGCACGTCCTGCGAAACGAACGAAAGCAGCACAGTGCCCCAGACAAGCCTTGGCATCCATCTGCGGGAGATTTCCTTAGAGAAATCCCCAATGGGCCGTTCCCAGTGGGTGGGTGGATTCAAGCTGCTTGCACTGGGGCTGACCCAGAGACTCTCTTTGAGGGCCTAGAGTTGGCTCTTCTCGTCCACGGCCCCCACACCACTTGCTGCTGATTTCTTGCAAAGACAATATTGAGCTCTAAGGATTTACAGCTTGAAAAATATTGCTTTCATCCACAGAAAGAGACAAAGGGCAGTCGATTTCTGCTCCTCTGGGAAGGCTTTCCATTGCTTTCATTATTCCCCATTGCCCTGCTTACAACTGTTATCTTCAGGGGAAACCTTTCGATAAACCCCCTGCCCTTCCTCTGAATGTTATGTGTTTATACTGATTATATGAGAAGGTTGTAGGGAGAGTGCAGGAATGTAACAAAAAGGAATTATTATTATCATTAATAATAATATTTAATAGATTTATAATATAAAATTGTTATATTTTAAAAATACCTCTAAGCTGCTACAGTGACATGTTTTTACGAACATGTGGGATGCGGTTGGGTTCCTCCTGATTTCTCTTGCAGACTGGCACTTCCGACCAATAAAACCATCTCAAAAGCCAGACTGTAGGAAACAGTGGTGCGTCACAAAAGGACACGAAGAGAAATTGTGCAAATGCCTTGCACATTCACTTTCCCCACTTCCTATGGAACATGGCAAGGCTTCCACAGAGACATGGGAGAGCTCTAAACCCATTCAGGATTCTCGACGCAGAGCAAGCGAGTTTCCTTTTCATTATAGAGGAGATTCAAAGAGCGACCTTGTATTTCTGCTGATGGGGCTTCCTTGAAGGATGCGAAGTTGAATTCCCTGGAGCAGCCTGGTTTCTTAGCTAAGCCTTGATGAACTGGTATATCTTTAAATGTTACGGGCATGCCAGAAATGCAAGGGAGCAGCTGCTTGTGGATTCACACCAATTGCTGATGTTCAGAGAAGACGTGCCGGAGCTGAGAGCCATGCTGTTCGCTCATCCAACATGATTCCTTTTATAGCAGAGACAGACACCTGACACCTTCTGTATGTGCTGGATGACAACTTCTATCAGCTCCAGCCAGCATGACCAATAGCTAGGGATTATGAGGGGTCTTCTCCAACACATCCGAAAGGCGCCAGGTCACCTTTCCCACATCACAGTGTAGGAGTGGAGCCACAGGGAAGCAGCAATGGAGGTCTGGTGAGCTGTTGACCAAGGAGGGCACCTCATGTAGGAGTGAATGGATCCCAAGGGATCTATTGACCCAGCAGAGGTCCAGAAGAGACCGAAGGCTAGAAAATGCAGACTGCCAGCCCTTTCTCTTCTTAGTGCTTTGCTGGATCTTTTCCCTCCTCAAAGTCACTTTCTCCTCTTGAGTGACAGAGCCATAGGGATCAGAGAAGCACAGAACAATAGAGTTGGAAGGGGCCAGAGGGCCATCATGTCCAGCCTCCTGCAATCAGGGCCTTCCTGCAATGAGAGGAGTGTTTCTCCAGCGATTCCGATTTTCCCACCAGGTCATGTTTCTTAGTAGACAAATCACATCAATCAATCCTAGCCTTACTTCTGTACCGGAGCATGCACTCAGCTCAGACTACAGTGGGGATTTCTGCACAGAGAACTAGCCAGACTGGCTTTGAGGGGTGTTTCTGCCCTTTCTTCTCCCAGGTGCCATGGATATGTACTCACCTGAACTTTCACTGCATGGATTAAAACATGCAGTTTGTTTCTATTTTAAAATTGAACCATTCCTGTGGGCAAAGCGGGTGTGAGGTGGGAGGGACGGCTTCATGATCGCCACAAAGGCCACCAAACCCGATGCCACACAGCTGACGTCTCCTGTAAACAGGGAGACTGCATTGGTCTTAAGTCTGATTTGCTTTGAACAGTTAATACATCTGTGCCTAAAGGGGGAACACAAATCCATAGGAGGCTAGTTGTTCAAGGTCTGCACATCTGTTTGTCATCCTTAGCCTCGAAATTGCTGCAATAATGTTTTGTTCTCTGCAGGAAGCTCTGGGAAGTACAGTTCCATGAAGGGGATTTTCTTATGCTCACCAAACTATAAATTCCAACCTTCTCCAGAGCAGAGGGCGGGGAAGTAGGATGCCTGTTATCAAGCCAATATACCTTTCTTAAAAGGTGTATTGAAAGTTCAAGTAGAGTGGATAACCACTGACCTTACACTGGTGCACCGAAGGACTGTTCATTTACGTTTTGTCTGCTGCCACACAACAGACAATGGAAGTGTGTCCTTTCTTGCTTAATTCCAAACCTATTAAAATTCAATGCACTTGTTTCAGGAGACTTTAATGGGATTTTAGATTAAGTCATTGGCTTCTAATCTTGGGACTGCCTTTATAAGATGCGGAAGAAAATAACTATATTACAAATCCAATGAACTCAGCAACAAAGTGGAAGTATTACAATGGTTTGTGTTTTATTGGCAGTCTGTTGTGTGCTGGGGGTGGGTATTGGGTGGGATGGTTTGAAATAGATGCACATTCTCATTGAGGCTAATAGAAGGTGCTCATTGAGTCGGGATTTGCTCCTAAAAGAGATGAACGTTCTGCAGCATTCCGCTGATACCGCATCAAGTTATTAGGTTGAAGGTAGGTTGCATGACTCGAGTTACATAAGGTAACTTCTGTGGAGTCAGCTTTTTCCACAGCAACTGGGACGTGTCACATATCATCTGAGCCAGATAAAAGCTAGACTTTTTGTTTTGTTTTAAGAGTGCATGGCTTCTATAATACTGAAGGCCAACACCTCCCAAATTGGTCATTAATGCAGGTTAATTGCATATAATAATGAGGATGTGATACACGCACGGCAAGCAAAGATATCAAAGAACCACGCAGCATTGACAGGAAAGAATCCCAGAGGGGAGTTCTTGATGCAATCCAAAGGCTTGTGATTTTAATGAAGACATGTCAAAACGTTGCCATGGGAGGAGTTTTTTATTAGTATCAGACATGGTTATAAACATCTGGAACATCTACATCGAGCCTTTGTTTGAGTCAGGGCAAGTGGTGAAATGAAGCCTTGGGCTGACTCATAGCCAGCTGATGTGACCAAAAAAATGACAGCAGGAACAAATTTGCTTCCCAAAAAATCCACCTGAATTTTTCATGTTGGAGAGTCTCCAGATATTTGCCCGATGTTTGTCTATTTGCTGAACAATACCAAACATTTGATCGCTTTATTGAGATTGAATGGGACCATCTTCAGCCATCTGGATTTGGGGCCAGGGAGAGGGAGAAGAGGAGGGTGGGACTCTCCATGGAAACAGCATAACTCCACAGCCACAGCCCTCCCTGCTCCCAACAGAAGGACCTCCAATGGCTGTGATAGGACAG
Source organism: Varanus komodoensis (assembly GCF_004798865.1). Taxonomy (NCBI): domain Eukaryota; kingdom Metazoa; phylum Chordata; class Lepidosauria; order Squamata; family Varanidae; genus Varanus; species Varanus komodoensis. The sequence continues at coordinate 1,171,045 of NW_025336296.1, forward strand.
GGCAGTGGCTCAGCCCTGGGGATTCCAGATCACATGATATTAGAGCTGGGACTTTGAAGAATCCTCTGGCCTACAAGTTGGTATTAGGAGGCCACAGGATCACTTTCTTACACTTTTGAGTTGACATACAATGGTGGATAGTGTTTCACAGAATGTCATGCAGAGGATCTTAGTTTTTCACAGCTGAAGGATCATATTACATCTTTGGTGCATGCCTAAACTATTAAGAGATGCTGACAGATGCAGGGCACTTAATTTTAGAAGAAAAATAACCATGTGAATGTGAATTTTGAACCTGAAATTCCACATTCAAAATCTGAATTGCATTGTGATGAACACAGGAGTATAGTGAATACTCAAGTCCACTCCACTGGTGGGAGTCTATCTTGGCTATGCACAATGGCAGTGACAGAAACAGGGGCAACCTGTCTGAAGGATCCTATATTCACCAAGCCTATCTAAGGGAATCGTCTTTGAGAAAGCAACCTCATAGGTTATATTGAGGAAGAAGACATTTGACTTTCCCAGTGATGCTTGTAGCTCAGAATTACTGAGTGAGGAAGTCAGATCATCTGGTCTGCCAACACACCAGACACCTTTCCCTTCCTGAAAGACCATGGCTGAGTCTTTCCAAGTCAGGATGTTTAGCTGAAGGCCAGCTGCCGATGCTAACATGGAAGGCTTTAAGGAAGAGTATGAGGCAAAGACAAGAAAAAATAGACTACATATAGGAAATGGTTTCTACATGCAGGAGGCAACATAGTGGCTACATTTCCATGACAGGACAAGCAACCCTGCATGGTTACCAAGGTTCACAGTGTTTTACCATGATGTACCTGACAGATGATCAAGTGGTTTCCACTTAAACATTGGTTTCCATCCTCCCCGTTCAGTCCTCCCATCCATGCAGTTGGCATGAATCCCATCAGTCACGGTGCCTGAAATTCAATCTCAAAGTGCATCATTCCCTGGCTATGTCATCTACCTCCTCCTCATTGGGCCACAGATAAAGGCTGGGTGGCTAGAGTGGCTCCTGCAGTTACCACTCTTTCCAGAAGTCTCTGTGGTAGTTGCATACTAGGACTGAGGAAACCACAATCCTGGGTTCAGACATCACAACAAACCAACAATTATATATATATTGCATTGTGTGGACCCAGCCAGTGGCTTTGCCCTAAGCACTCTTCATGGGCACACATAGAGAGGAATAAGAACCACACCTAACAGCCCCATCCATGTTCTGTAAGCCCTTTCCCTTTACATTCACACATTCAATACACATCTGCAAAGGATACCTCATATACTACAAGAGTTCCCAGCAAGCTATTCACTTACAAGGTGAATCCAGTTTGTGCTACATGCTTAGCATCATTTCCTTAAATAGCTTTTCAACTCACCGCTGAGCATCCAAGCTTGGGAAATCATCAGGTCTTACCTACCACTTAAGAGCTCAGTTGGGCTTGGGCTTTTGTTGCAGCAATTTTTGCTCCCTGGGAGCTGTCCCAGGTCCTATGGGTCTGGCTGATTGCTTGGCTGGCTGGCTGGCTGGCTGGCTGGCTGGCTGGCTGGCTGGCCGGCCGGCCTGCTGATTGGCTGGATGCTGCCTATTTCTCCTTACGACGCTCCTGCTGTTTCAGTCCCACCATTCCTGACCCGTCACCCCGAAGCAGCATGCCGCAAAGGCTCCAGTTGGATTGTATCGCACAGCAGCCAACAATCAGCATGCTCATCAGCACTGAGTCATCACAGAGATGTGCTGAGCACATAGTACAAACGGACACACCTAAAATGAAATCAGGAACAGCTGAAAAACTCACAGAGAAAACTTGCCCTTTGTGATGTTTTGGTGGTCTATTAAAGGTATTAACCTCACGTGGATTTTGACATTTTTCTTATGGCCAGCATGGTGAACTTTGCTTTTAGGTGACCCAAGCTGATGTTCCCCATAAATTTTTTACAGGGCCATCCATGCATTTCATTACTGTTTGCATTCTCTTACACTTCAATAAAATGCTTAACTTTGAAAGGCAAGTTTTCCCAGGCCTAACGCATCGGACGATGCCCACGCACACCTGTGTTCCATAGGTATGAACTCCATTGTCATGATCGCACACAAGTTGTACCAGGCTAGAGATGAAATTCAGAGAAATAGTGATGCCAAAGATTCATTAACTCAGCATCGTCATGTAATTGCCAAATTAGCTGCTTCATGACTGAGCATGCTTGGCACTCCTCTGAGAAGGTATTGCTTAAATACCTGACATCCTGGGATTAACACTGAACCTTCTTTCCAGGTTAGAAGTAGCAACCATTCCTGTGGGGTTTTCACCTCAACGGATTTTAGGACTTGATTAATAAGCCAACTCTCACTTGGAGTCCTGTACTGAGCAAGACTCTGGCTTTATAGGCCCCGTCCAACTTTATGATCAACTCTGCAGTCCCATGATCCTGCAATCATGCTAAGTAGTCTCCTGAGGGTGATCATGCCAAACAGAGGACCCTACAGTGGAGCACATACCTCACACGTCCCCCAAGGTGATTATATTCTGCATTACCTACAATGGTTCTTCTAAAATTCCTAGCTTCTCAGGGCTGATTCCTTAAGTTGCCCCATGATGTGGCTTTTATTGGGTTGCTTGAGCACCAGTTATGCAGAACCCTCCCTCCTGTGACGGCTGTCCTCCTGGGTTCTTCCCAGGGAGGGTCAGAAGATGGCCTCAAGGGAGAGGGTCTCCCAGTGGCCCCTTCCCCCACTTATTTTATTTATTTTTATTTTATTTAAAAATTTCTATGCCGCCCCATTCGCCGAAGCCTCGGGGCGGCTTACAACATCAGTTAAAATATAAAACACTAAAAATATAAAGCACATTAACATTATAAAATAAGTCACCCTGGCCGAAGAATTAAGCAAATAATATTAGCAATTAAAATGACGTTTGAATAAAAAGGTCTTTGCCTGGCGCCAAAAAACAAATTACGACGGCGCCAGGCGGACCTCTCTGGGGAGCGCATTCCATAGATTGGGCGCCACCACTGAGAAAGCCCTCCTCCGAGTACCCACCCTCCTAATTTCCTTCATGGAGGGTTCCCAGAGAAGGGCCTCTCCTGCAGATCTCAGGGGGTGGGTGGGCATATATGGACGTAAGCGCTCCTTCAGGTAGCCAGGACCCAAGCCGTTTAGGGCTTTATAGGTCATCCCCTATAAAGCCCTAAACCTTATGGAAAGTTTACTGTTTTTACTGTTCAGATTTTCTTGATTTTTTTCTCATTGAAAGGTTATTTAAATTTTCTTTAGACCTCTCTCTCCTTCCCTCTCTCTGTCTCTCTGTGTGTGTTCTGTGTTTATATGTATATGGTTTTTATAGTACATTTTTAAATTCCAGTCTTTGCAAACCTCCAAGAGAGCTTCAGTTATTCAGCAGTTTATTTATTGATTTCACCCTACCTTTTTCCCCACAAAGGACTCAAAGGGGCTCACCTAATCTCCCCCACCCCTCCTCTCAATTTTATCTTCACAATAACAGCCTGCAAGGTGGATTAGGCTGAGTGACAGTGACTGACTAGAACCCAGTGTGGGGGGACTAGAACCCAGATCTCCTGGATCCCAGTTCAATCCTCTAACACCACTCCATACTGGCACCCCAGTATGGAGTATACAAAGCATCTAGATGTAATAAATCAAATGGACTATCTGCATGACTTGGAGAGTGCTTGACCCCCACGGATACATCACAGGCTGAAGGTGACTTTAATCAAGGGTGGTGAATTTGTGACCTGGCGGATATTGCTGGACTCCAGCTGCCATTGCCCCTGCCCATGAGCCATGTTGGCTGGGGCTGATAGGAGTTGGAGCCCAATCACCTCCAGAGTTTCCCCACCCCTGCTTTCAATATTGGCATCTGTTCCCGCAGGAGTCTCTATGCATGTTGTGCCACACACAGCACACAGACACAACATCCAAACAGAAAGTGGACTGATCCTAATCCTGCCCACTGTCTTTCTAACCCACTGTCACCTAGTTCCTGGTAGCAGGCCCCTAAATGCATAGGTGAGTAATGGAAGATGCTAGGGACAGATGTTGGGAAGTTGTCCAGCTCAGACAGCATCCCTGAGCATTCCTGCAAATGTCCAAAGGATCTCATCCACATACTATGGACTGGCAGAGAAGATTGTCTTTTGCCAACCCTTTTTCATCTTCACTGGTTACTGATTGAAGTCTGGGCCTGATTTAAGGTGTTAACATTGAAGTATAAAGCCATATGGAGTGGATATTGAAAAGGTCTCCTTCTCTATACCCTGCCTGGGCCCTAAGAGCATCTGAAAAGATCCTTCCACTGGAGCCCTCTCTGAAAGATGCTAGTGGGGGGGCTACCAGGAGGAGGGCCTTCTCAGTGTTGGCACCCTGACTGTGGATTCTCCTCCCCAGAAAGGTATGCCTGGCACTGGCTCTTTATTCTTTTTGGCTCCAGGCTAAAATATTTTTATTTTCTCAGTATCTGAATGTTTGTATCATATACTTTATATATCGTATACTGCTTTTTATTGAAGTGATGTTATGCCATTCTTGCTATTTTTGTTTTTTGTAAACCATCTTGAGATTTCATTAAAATATAAGATGGGATATAAATGTTTTAAATAAATGAATCTTACCACTTCCGGAGGCAGTGAACAGCTCTTACCAATAGGAAAAACCTTCTAATGTTAAGTCAAAATTTGTGATTTCTACCCTTTACTTCTAGTTCTGTTGTCTAGAGCAACAGAAAGCAAGTTCTCCTCCATCTTCTGCTTGACAATTCATCAGCTATTAGAAGACAACAATAATGACGGAGTTTGCCCAACGTGTTATTTCAATATTTGAATAGGTGCAACATACATATCTGCCTTGTTCAAATTTACACATGATTCTTAGAAAGGTGTATTTCCCCATGCACACACTTCATATGCATGCACTGAAACTGATATTTCTGAATCTGCAAAGCCACAATTTTTAAAAAAGTGGAGGGAAGCAGAGAAATCCCTTAATGCCTTCCATTCTTTGCTTCACCAACACGGTAAGTTGTTCAGTGCTTCATAATTTCCTGGACTACAAAGGTGGCAATCTTTATGGCAAGCAATCCTTGCACAACCTGGCTCCATCCCGTCATTAGGAGTGATGGAGCCAGAAGCATTAGAAGTGACTCAAGTGCACCACAGCATGTTAAAAGATCCAAGCATTGCTTCCTCTTACTCATCTCACAGACATGGCTAGAGTAAACAGGCTGCTGGGAAGCTCAAGTCCACCAAGACCATTCCTGAGCCTGCAGATCTACAACCTGGGAACCTGCCAAGAACATCTCACTGGCCATGAGTACCGTAACTCATGCAATGGGTGTGTGCAAAGTGTTCGCACAGGAAAGGTCTGGATTCTAGCCAGAGGAAGCTTTTGGCTTCAAAATGACAGGAATCTTAGAAGCACTTTCCTTTGGCTCTACAGTGTTTTGCCACAAGGCGTTCAGACTTGTCTGAAGTCAACCTGTGAAGAAAGAAAAAGAGGGAATGCTCCTCTAGTGAAGGTGGACCCGACCTGTAGAATTCTGAACTCTGTGACACAAGTGAGAGGCAGTTGCTGTTTTGTGCTGAGGTGTGTAGATGGGGGACCTGCTTCTGCATAAGGGGCTGGCAACTTGGGATGCCAGAGCCAACTCCAGCCTCTGAAGAGCATTAGCAAAACTCTGTTGTCCTCAATCTCAGCCCAGCAATTCTCTGTCTGCCCACACCCCCTTCGCCCTTCCCTTTCTTCCTGTGGCCTTCTCCGATCCCCAGAAGAAAAGCTTTGCTCCTCTTTGGCTTACTCTGCCATCAAGCTCACTGGCTGTCAGTTATCTACTTTAAGGCATGTGCAGATTAGCTATTAGACATGGGATGCTGAATCAAAAAGAGCCCACAGTTTCAAAAACCAAGTTTATGTTTCTCCTCGCCTCCGAGCTGAAGACGAAGCACAGAAGAGAACTCCAGAGAGCCGCATTCCAGGGACTTGACACAACCCTAATTATGTCCCCTTCTGGCTCACTGGTGAACATTTAGTATTAAGAAAACAGGTGAAAAGGCCAGTCAGACAGACATCAACAAAATATCTGAGGCTTTCTAGAAGCTGCTGTACTCTGCTTAATTGGGTATATGATTAGATGATGGATAGATGATGGACGGACTGATTACAAGCAACAGGCATAGCTATATATGAAATTTAATTTTCTAAATATTTCTATTTCTACAAACATACTCAAAGTAAAAGGTTAAATACTGAAACCTCAAGAGAATAATAGCAACACAGGCAGGTCCTAGGTTAAGCCTGCCCACATCTGTCCTGAAGCCACCACTGTCATTCCCTTCCCTCCTCAAAGTAGTTCTCTGGATCCTGCTGATCCTGGCTGTATGCCATCTTTCGTTCTCACACTACAGAGCAATCCTTTTACAATCAATAGGATAACTCAAGTCTGCAGCCTTGGAACATCTCTTTATTTTTAGCCAGACTTCTCTCTCCCCTCTTTTTTGCATAAATGCAACCATTTTGGTCTGTGTGGATAGGACCTATATATAAAGGCTAAAATTATGGCTTGGAAAGCACTCATTCCAAGAAATTTCCATAGGACCAGGAACAAACTGGAGGCATTTTTAAGCCTGGAACAGTTGTGGACAGCTTTCTGACACATTATTTAGGTTACACGATTGGGCCAAGCGTGTCACATGGAATATTTCATGTTGTCTGATTTGCTGCGTATGGTTTACACCTCTGTTGGAAGAACCTTTCTGTTGGGGAGGCTCCAGGCAGTGCTATGCATGCTTATATTGACTCTCTTTTTCCATACGGAATGGAGCCAGCAGGACTTAGTTCCTGAAACATTCCTCGAAAGTGAAATGCACTGAGAAGTTTCAAGTAAGCACTCGAATGTTACTTTTTATTTGTTTCTGGGCACACAATTGAACAATCCCCTACCTGGGACGGCTTTTCTTCCTTGGCACAGTCATTTTCAAAGTGCCTGAAATGTACTATTCTGTCAAGGAATGCCTGATCATCTGCTATGGAATAATGATAATTAACATCAGCAGCCATATAAAGGCTTGTATAGTGCTTTTATGAGCTGAAACCAACTGTTCCACATGTATCGTGTTGTTGCAATCCTTACAACAACCCTATGGGGCAGGTTCATGTGCCTATTTCCTATATTGCTGAAGCTGAGAGAAAATATCTTTTTGAAGGACATCTAAGAAATTGATGGCAGGGGTGAGATTTAACCAGGGAGTTCCTGATTTGTGGATCTCTCTCTCTCTCGCTCTCGCTCTCTCTCTCTGGCATTACATAATACTTGGAACATGCCCCAGAATTCTTTGCTACTAGCATGGATGAGGGCTACATGCTACAGTACATACTTGGGTGGTAGCCAAGACTTTCAGACCTCACCATTGTCCTGTCCAGCTGAGAGAATGTGCCTGACACTTCCCTTCAGCTGCCCACAATGGCCAGGAAAACCTGTAGCAACAGGCAAGCTGCACCTCAGGGAAGCGTTTCTGCCCATACCGATCCCATTGAGCAATCCTGGGTAACTTCCAATGAGCCCTTGAGCACAATATAAGAAACTATGGCCTACAGCGATAGGTTAATCCATTCTCCAGGTTCTCCAGGCAGGCAAAGAGCAAGGACAAGAGGAACATGGAGGTGGCTCTAAGAACATAACAACAGCCCTGCTGGATCGGACCAAGAGGCCATGCAGGCCAGCGTTGTGTTCACACAGTGGCTGACCAAGCCTGGGGGAAATGGCCAAGCGGAACATGGGTACGCAGCACCCTCTCGGACTATAGCAGTGAGATCCTGTCCATGGCTGTTCAGAAGAAATCCCTACTGTGTCTGATAGTATTAATTTCCTAGCCATTCCTCTAGGATCGCAGCCTGAGTCCTATAGTAAACAACGGACTCAGTTGCTGAAACAGGCATAAGATTTTCTGGTGTTACTAGTCAAAGAAGCCTGGGGGGAAATGTCTTCTTGGAACACACTATGGGAATAAATTATACGCTGCATAACTGTGAACCCTATCTTCAGCCATAGCCCAGTTTTCACCTTTTCTTTCCGACGGCAGTTTTTACAGTACCACTGCAATGCTCATCATCTGATAGAATCCTGGTAACAATCAGTAAGGACACAGACAAGCAGTGTGTACAAAGCAAAGCAAAGTATTTTCCCACACATACAAACCAGAGGAGATCATATTAAAAATAAACCTTTGCTTGGAAAGAAAAAAAATACCATTTGTATTTCTTTAAAAAAAAAAAAAACCACTCCGCTTTAACATTGAATTTTTCAGTTACAGTTACAGGTTTGCAATTGTAACTAAGACAACCCATCAAAGGAGGATGCAAATGGCACAAAATCAGAAATGGACACAAAAGGCATCCTCAACTTGTATAGTTGCTGTGGATGTCGCAGTTACTGCTATTGCTCACCTTTTTCAACCCAAGCTCTGCTCATTGTATCTGCCGCTGCCAGAGATTTGGCTTGCAAAGTTCAGCACAGAGAACCTCAGTCTGATGAGCTCAGCAGATCATCGCGCCAACCTAGATGTGAACCATGACAATTCACTTCTCGGGGCTTTTTTGTTAACAGCAGTTGAAGGTTGGGACTGAACAGGTCAGCACCTCAATCCTGAGAGAGTAAAGCTAACACTTTTGCCCTTGTGCAATTGCTCAATTAAAATTGGCATTCCCTCTATGGTACCCATGTTCAGAAGAACCCAGAGCCTTCTAACCATTCCTCCCTGACCTAAATCAGATCCCTATGAGTTGTTGTCGTCATTGTTGTTAATATTATCTACTAGGATGAAGTGTTGTTGTTGCTTGTCATACATGTCTTAGCGGCCTTCCTGGGAAGATGCATGAACGGCACCTATTTTGAGTGACTACTGTTACTTATAGCATACTTTTCTCATTTCATTAGACCTCTGCTTACAATCCCTCTTGCAAAAACTCTGTGTGTGTGTGTGTGTGTGTGTGTGTTTGTGTGTGTGTGTGAGAGAGAGAGAGACAGACAGACAGACAGACACAGACACACAGAAAGACACACAGAATGAAACATAGAAACTTAGACACAGAGCAAGTCAGAAGGGGTCTCCTGGGCCATTTAGTCTGAACCCTGGCTCCAGCCAGCTCCACTCACGACATGCCCACCATGTGGACGTCCAGCCTATCCTTGAACACCCTCACCGATGGGGCCTCAACAACCTCTTGTGGAAGCCATTCTACACCCTCAGGGTCCTGACTGTCAGGAAGTGCTTCCTGGCATCCAAATGGAACCTTGGCTCCCTGAGCTTTGCTCCGTTGGAGCGCGCCCTGCCTTCCTCTGCAGGGGAGAACAGGTCTCTACCCACCTCCGTGTGACATCCCCTCACATACCTGTATGTCACCAACATATCTGCTCTGAGTCTCCTCTTCTCCAGGCTGAAGAGACCCAGTTCCCTCAGTCTCGCCTCATACGGCATCCCCTGCAAACTGGCCACCAACCTTGTGGCCCTATGCTGCACTGACTCTAACCTGGCTATATCCTTCCTGTAACGAGGGGCCCAAAACTGAGCACAATACTGCAGTTTCAGGTACACCAGAGTCATACAGAGTGGTAATAATACCTTTCTCAATCTAGAAGCCACACTTCTGGCTATGCAACCAAGGGTGGTGTTCGCCCTCTTGACCACCGCATCACACTGTTGACTCATGTTTAGCCTGCAGTCGACCAGCACCCTGAGGTCCCTTTCACAAGTGCTGCTCTCCAGCCACTTGTCCCCTAACCTGTTCTTATGACACCTATTCCTATGCCCCAAGTGCAAGACCTTGCACTTATCCACATTGATAAGTGTGTGTATTTCTGTACTGCAGGATAAAATAGTTCATCTCATGGACTGGACTCCCATGGAAGAAACAGATGCCAGAATCGATGTTTTTGTCTTTAAGTGGCAGCCAGACTCTTGTCTTGCAGCATCACAGAAACACAGCATAGATCTCTGGGAATTGATTTCAACCACCAGTCTGCTCTGGCCAATCCACTACCTCTCTCTCACACCCACAGCAAGGGAAGCGTGCAAACAAGTCCCATGAATTTGCGGCCAGGATTAAGGCCTGCTAAGTTCAGCGGCGTTTAAGCCCACATGTCACAACTCTAAGGCATTATCCAATGCAGGTTTAGATGGAAAAATGTCCTACAACTCTCAGGGATAGGATTGTGTTTTTCCTTCTTTGACTTTTATCTACTTCATGTGCTTTCTCTGGGAGGGAAAAGAAGAACCTGCTGTCGGTTCTCCTCCACCACTGCCCAAGTCTTGATAGAAGTGGGAACCTTTGAAAAGAAGCCGTTTTGCAAATGGCAAATGGAGAACAGAGTAGAAACCGCTGTTAATGCAGTGATGTGATCTGAGTAAAGCAATCCAGTATTAGGTATCCATCCAGTTGTGGATTCCAGAGAGCAATAAAAACTATGCTGTGTTTTGCATCCTTCCTAATAGTTCTTCTCATGGTTTGGATGCTGCACCTCAAACGAAAGCCACTATTACGCTGCTGTCTGATATGGTTGTCTAAGATTAGTTTTACTCTGATATAAAATATTTATACAAGGTGATCATGGAAGCATATTAATTCTCATTATACAGAAGGACCCTATTGAAAAGTGCCTGCTGGGAACTTGTTGTATATTCAGTTATGTGTAGGTTCAGCAGAAGTAAGGTTTAAACAGCGGATTTAGTAGAGACTGCTGCCTGCACCTGGCTCTGTTAGCAACATTGGTGCATCATATCTAAAATTTCATTTGTTTCAGCAGGCCATTTGAATCCTGAATCGTTCAAAGTCTGAATCAACTTTTCCTGTTAGAAATAATGGAAAGTGAATTAAACCATTCCCAGACCCTAAACAATTCCCATTTTTATAAACTTAAACAGCAAATATGCATAATTTTAGGTAAAAATAACTGAATTGCATGCCAAAAATATTAATTAAAAATATACAACCCACAATACTGTATAGTAGTTTATTGTACATCTTTCCTGAATATGAGAATTTTGCAGGCAGATGCATTTTGTGTATGCTTGCAACAGTCAGAAAAGTGTGGGTTTTGAAGCACAATGGTGTTTGAATTCATGTGAAAGTTCAGGGAGTGCAAATTAGATAAGTATGAATCCAGGTATTAACTCAACAAAGTTCTCACCCCTCCCTAATCTTTCACACCTCTCTACAGATGGTGAGTTTGGAGGTACTAATAGGAGAAAAAAAAGAGTAGGTCACACCAGTTTGAAGTCCCTGAAGGAGAGGATAACAGTTTGAAAGTCTCACATACAGTCTTTTTTCCTGTGCAACCATCATTTTTCACTTTAGAACTCAAGTCATTTGCTTCTAGCTAAGCCATTGTCTGTATTAAGGAACTCCACACCTCTGCTATCTCAGACACAATCTTTGGGTGTCCTTGTAAATAACATTAAAGAGTCTAGCATCTTTCACCCAGTCTTTTCCCAGTTCGTGGCCCTTCTACAAAAATCAAAGCAATGCCCTCTCTGTGAATACAAATATCTATATTTCTGCCTACAGAACAACTGGGTGGCCCTTCACCTAAAGATCTTCACTGAACACAAGAATCAGAAATTAATTGCCTGTTGTAAATGCCTTGTAACCATCCAAATATTTCATCAGAATGACAGCAAGGGAGGGAGGGAGTAAGTCAGTGAGTGAGTGATTGAATGATAGGATGGACTGATGGGAGTTTGGAAGTGCATTCCTCTTAGATTATTCCTAACTGGGCTGTGTATTCAAGTGATTCCTTTGCAGAAACTAGAATTTTTGATAGAGTTAGCATTGCCAATGGGTGCACGTCTCCATTTTGTTGCTGAACTGATGGCTTTTTCTGGACTTGGATGTACTGACAAAAACCAGAGGCGTTACTGACACCTAATCACCTGGTATGGAATGCAAATTGGCCCATCTCAAAACAATAGTCTGAACTGTGCATTGATCATCAGTTCTGCAGATGTGAGTGTTTTGTTTTGTTCTGTTTTTGACTCTGACTTGAAATGTGATATGAGATTTTGCACCCATGTGGCCCGTACTCGGGTTCACCAGGATATTTTGTGGTCACAGATGCAAATCAGCCTTCTGTGTTCCATGCAGCTCTTGTTGAAATTCTCATGGGCTTTGTTGTTTGCATGCTATTAAACGCTTTCACATGTTTTGCTGTTGCAGTATAATGAGGTTTTTATTTAATAAAGTCAAGGCAATTGGCATAAAAAGGGAATATACTAATTTGTATGTATAAATTTGGAATTATTATTTAAATAGAAATAGAATGCATCTTGTCAAGGAGATGTGACCTGTTTGTCTGCTTGTTGAGGGTGCTACCTGTGAATGGACAACAGTTCTGATGGCTCTTTGTCTTTAGTCTATGGCCATACTACCCTGGAAGTGTCTGATCCCGTCTGGTCTTAGAAGCTAAGCAGGGTCCAGCCTGGTTAGTACTTGGATGGGAGAGCTCATGGTAGTCCTGGGTGCTGTAGGCTTTGAGCTTCCATGTAGCCTAAAGTGCCTGATCCTGCCTAATCATGGAAGCTAAGCAGGGTTGGGCTGGGTTGAAATCTGGATGGGTGACTTGAGTCCTACGTTGAGCAGGCAGTTGAACCTGATGGCCTGCTAGGTTCCGTCCAGTTAAGATTCTGGGCAACCAGAATTACACAAGAGAACCTTTCAAAAAGAAGACACAATCAAACAGAAGATGGTTCTCTGGCAACCTTTCAAATACTTTTCAAATAATCTTTCTGTAAAAGAGGACACCTGAACATTCCAAATCAAGATCAGACTGGAGCAATAGGTCCTGCAGAGTAGAGGCCAAAAGCAGGCTTCTGCTCTCCCACCCGCCCTCTTTAGGATGGTCTAGTCCTTGCTGCAGGGCAACCGCACTGCAGAATGCTTAGCTGCTTCAGGCAGCAAAAATGTGAATTTTTTTTTCATGAAGCTGCTTGCCATTTCAGTTCTGCACTGGTTGCCTTCTCTGCATACACCTTCCTGCCAGGATCAGGCAGCGCTTCTCTGAAAGAGGGCTTCTCTGACATGGCACCTGAATTATTCAGTTTCCTCCCCAGATATGTGCCTCTTGCTTTTCTTTTTTTTTTTTAATTTATTATTTCAATTTATATGCTGCTGCCACAGCCCTTGACTGGGCTCCCTGTGCAGCTTCCAACAGCTAGAACAACAACATTATAAAATCAATAATACAAAAGCATAGCCCAGCAAATTAAAATCATTACATAAAAATTAAATAAGCAGCCATGAATAAATAATATAAACTAAAATAAAATGATAAACCAGGGTCACGTTAAAAACAAATTTATCATTAAAATCAACTGTTAAAAAGCTGGAGAAGAGCTAGATCTTCACCTGGCACTGAAATGATGACAATGACGGTGCCAGGTGCACCTCTCTGGGGAGCCTATTCTGGAGATGGGGTGCAGCCACCAGGGCGGCCCTTCTTCTTGCCACCACCCCACTTACTGGACAAAATCCAACAGGGCTGGTCCATCCCGGTGGGTTTCATCGCACTCACAGGAGCAACCGTTAGTGCAGTAGGGCTTTCACACTGCTAAAACTAACCCAAGGGACAAACAGCAATGCCTCTTTACAGGTTCCTTTGGGTCAGCGGAGCTTTCTTTTGTGAGGTTCAGTGGCCTCCCCCATTTCGGAAACAAACGTTTCTGCTTCGGATGTTTAGAAGTGTGAAAGCACCAATGCACAACCAATCGCTTTTACGAGTACATGAGCACAAGAAGATACTACACGTTTATATATTTCTTGGGGGTTCTCTTGTAAGCTATTGTGAGGCTGTTGCGAAAGGTGGGGTAGAAGCACAATTCAGGCCAAGCGAAAATCAGTTCCTGCCTGGTATAGTCTTCTTTTGCACTGAATTCCAGGAATTGAAAAAAAGGAAGGGGGTGGCTATGCCAGAACCTGGACTGCTTGCCTGTGTGCTTCCTTCTGCACCCCTCCCTGAACTGCTTGTATGTTTTTAAACTGATTGTTCTGAAGATGCAACAAACCTCTGGGGTTTTATGTTCCAAAGGAAACATACTCAGATTCCCAACATGAGAAGTCAGAGAGACAAGAAAGCAGATCCCTTCACCCAACCTCCTATAGGTCATGTTAGGAAAGAACTCAAATACTTGATATAACAGCGAAAGCATAGCTTATGGTGTTGTTTCCCTTCCATGTAGCCTCCTTTGGCTAGAGCAGCCTTCTCCAAACTGACGTTCTCCAAAGGTCTTGGACTACAAAACCTATCGTTACTGACTTTTGGCTGGAGATGATGGAGGCTGAAGTTCACCAACATCTACAGGGAAACAGGTTGGCAAAGACTGGTCAAAAGAATTAAGCATAGCTTGTCCACAGTGCCAGTAATTATATCATAACCTCATTTGCTTCCCAGTATTACAAATGCAGGGACTGCAGGTGGCACAGTGGTTTAATCCGCTGTGCTGCTGGGCTGGTTGATCGAAAGGTCGCCGGTTCAAATCTGCACAACGGGGTGAGTTCCCGTTGCTCTGTCCCAGCTCCTGCCAACCTTGCAGCTCGAAAGCGTGCAAATGCAAGGGGATAAAAAGGTACCACTTCGGTGGGCAGGTAGCAGCGTTCCGTGCACCTCGGTGTTTGGTCGGCCACATGACCATGGAGACTGTCTGTGGACAAACGCTGGCTCCCTTGGCCAGGAAATGGAAATGAGCACCGCCTCCTAGAGTCAGGCATGGCTGGACGTAATGTCAAGGGAAAACCTTTACCTTTACCTTTATTACAAATACACTCTGAAGGCTGCAACAGCCACCTTTAGACAGCGAAGGGGCAAAATCCTGTGGGGAAAGCCCTTCAGAAGGAGATGTCTAGTTCTTCCCAGGGTGATGTTGCGGTTCAGGTGTTGGGCCAAGACTGGGGACATCTGGGTTCAAGCAGCCCTGACCATGAAGCTCCCCAAGTCAGTCACTGACTCTCAACCTCACCTTGTGAGGATAGGAGAAGAAGAAGATGCTTCTTTGGGCACGCTTCTTTGGGCTCCTGGAAGCCACACCTGAGATACAAATTTACAAATAAGTATGGAAATAAGTTCCCTCTTAATTGGACAAGGTACCAAGAGGGGTGAAAGAGCCCAGGCAACTGGCTTCTACAGAGCCAACGACTTGATCCCCGGGCCCAGGGCTGTCAACGCTGATGGGGAGCAACTTTGCAGGAATTTTGCCAGCCCTACCTGGAAATAACAGGAACTGAACATCTGCATGCAAAGCATGTGCCCTTGCACCGAGCTGCACGCCCTCTCCGGCACTCGAGTTCACAAGGAGGACAAGGGGAAAAGAAGAAACTCCACTTCCAAAGCCCGTGTCTTCCTCGCCAGCACCTTCGCTGAATCCTGAGCGGGAGGAGAAGTGCAGCACCAGCCTGTGACTCTTCTCGGAAGCAGAAGAGACTGGAATGGGTTAAGCCCTATCTGGCCCAGTCCCCAGTAGACATAAAAATCACCTGAGCCTGCTCTGAAATAAATCAGTGTCCCTTTTCTGCTGCTGCCGTTGTCTGGAAATAATGCAAATGCACCAGGGCCCGCAGTGACATTGTGCCGCACTCGAAGGATACACATAATAAATTGTCCCTTAATACTGTTAAAGCGACATTTTCTTCTTACTCTGGAGCTTTTGAGGTTGAACTGAGCTTTTCTCACACCAAACACTGTAATACAGTGTCATGTCATCTTGTTCTCTTATTTAGTCCGCCTCTTCTGTCTTGTATACACATCATGCTGTGGAACAGAAAGATGCATTTTCCTATTACACTCATTTTATTGGCATAATCCCTGGAGGGTTTTTTCCTCTTTCCCTTTGCTTTTCCTCTTTCTTACTCTTCTTTCACTTTCCCCTTCCTTACTTTCTTTTGTCCTTTTTTAAAACAATGCCATTGTTTTTTTTTAACTGACAGTTATTTCAGCTGAAATAACCATCTCTCTTGCATTCATCATCGAGAAAAATGCATACTAGCATTTTTTTAAAAGGCTGAGGAAGGACTGTCCTGTCTGGTAAGAAAATGTGTCAATGGTTTATAATCGTTCGCTACCAAGGATCCCCAGCAAAGTGGAAACAATACATAGGTACCCCCATTGATCCTGTCCCAGGAAAGGAATTTTAATTTGGAAGATGGGTCCTAAAGGGAAAAGCAACCTAAGACAGAAGTGTAGCTGAAATGAATTTAGTAGTCCAGAAATAAACTGTGGATTTTCTAGAGTAAGAAGCCAAGTTTTCCTATGGCTATGTCTTGTGAAGTGTTGGGAGTCCCCAGACTTTGAATTCCCTTTCTTATAAAAGGTAAATTTTAAAAAGACTGGTCTGAAGGTCAGAGCCAAGCAAAGTTCTCTGCACTGGATTGGATCCTAGGAGAGCAAAACCCAATGATCTCATAGACCAAATGAACAAGAGAGGGTCCCCCAGAAGAATTTCAGTGCTATGGGTGCAGAACCTAAGTTCCACAGACCAAAGCTCAGCTGGTGGATGGGATGGGATGGGATGGGATGGGATGGGATGGGATGGGATGCATCCATGCAATTTTATGAGGTGGCTGACCTTTCCGTTTCTAGCCCTCTGGTATTTTTCAAACATTGAACCAGACTTGGAGATGCCCTTCCAGCGGGGTGCACTTCATCTAAGGGTGTGGTCCGTGGCAACATGGGTCGGATGGGGGCTTGATATTCTTACCAATTCTAAGCATACTCAGAAGTAAAGCTTCATGTCTACTGCAATAGAATAATTAAGCACGATGAAATCATCAAGCAGCGTTTTCAAATATCATCCTAAGCGTGGTGTCCTGAGGGACAGTATGAAATAGTGATTAGAGTGTTAGACTGGGATCCAAGTGATCTGGGTTCTAGTCCCTGCTTAGCTATTAAGCTCACTGGGTGACTTTGGTCAGTCATGGGCTCTGGACCCAACCTACCTCACAGGCTTGTTGTTTGGAGCATCAAGCGGAAAGCACATCACTTTGCAAGAGGAAGAAAGATGGAGCATAAATGGGAAAGGTGGTACTAAGCCCCTGCATGCCTACTCAGAAGCAAGCACAGAAAACCCTGCGTTCAACCCAGGAATAAGACTGCTGAATAGCTCATTGTCTGAAAGCTACACCCATCTGCTCCTGCAGAAAGATGCTCTTATCTCGGATCAGCAGCTGATTGGGTATAAAGGCTTTGCTCTGTGGCACCACAACAAAGCTACCTACTGGGAAAAGCTCTTATCTGCAATCAGCTGCTGAGAGAGGAGATTTTCCTGGCTGGGATAGGCATAGCCTAAAGAAGAAGCTGTCTGGTTGGCTGGGAATCCCCAGGAGCATATCCAGCCATGGGCTGGAAGTTCCCCATACGTGCTTCAAACAGAAGCAAAGACGTCTACTTGGCAAAGAGCTGTCAATGTCTCTAAAAATCTGTTAAGAACTGTGAAGACATAACATGGTTTCACGCAACATGGTAAAGAAGAAAAATGGTGATATACGAATGACAAAAGCTGAGCAATAAAGATGTTGGACCAACAAAGAAAAAGACACCATGCAAAATCTGCCTAGGAATAATTATTATTGTATTATTATTGTATTAAAATTAAGCAATCCACATGTAATTCCAAGCGTAGAGGCTAAAACAGGAAGATACTTGACCTGACATGAATTTGACTAATGAAGTTTGTTCCTGTTTCTCCTGGAAGCCAGAAGTCTCATTGGAACAGGATACCTCTAGCCCTTTGATGGTCAACACAGCAAGTTGCCCCATCTTTGACAATCAGAATGAAAAAAGGGTGGAGAAACTTGAAAGCAAGCCTTGCATTTTGCTTAACTATGCATTGCAATGAGGCAAAGAGGAAACATCACTCTGCTGATTTCAGCTGCTGCTGCTGCTGCTTAGAGGCTGCCCTTTTCCTCTGCACCCTCATTTTGCATCTGTAGGTGGTAGATTTTGTCTGGGGAACTGTTTTGAACTCTAGATCCCCACCTAATTGGAAATGGTACAGCCTGGTAACAGAGGCGACATGTGGAACATCTGATCATCTGCTTTAATCTCTTGTTTTGTGGCGTAGTGTTTTCTGGATTGGTCCACTGATAGGAGGAGGTTGGGCATATCTCCAGAGCGGCCAGGAGCGAGGGTTCCCCCTTTGCACTTTCAAAACAATAGACTGTTCTTTGACAAATGTTCTGTATTCTCCAACGTACATCCAGCAAACCATCACCACCAAAGGACGAGTCTCTGAGTGTGTACAGAGCCATTCACTGAACCCAAACTAGAAATGACTTTGGAGAACCTGGATCCCACCCTTTCCAGAAGCAGGCAAGCCCTTCTGCTGTAAGTTGCCCCACTGGCTGGCTAGCCCTTCTCTCCCAAGGCCAGGTCATTGGGGCAAGGACCACGCAAGGCTGGTCTGGCTCCCAGGGCTCCCGTCGTCTTCTTCCATCTCATTATCTGTTTCCCAGGGCTAATCCTTCCCATCTGTGTCTCCCTGGCCCTGAATTGCACACCAAGAATGACGACCACGTTCCTTCCCAACAGGGACTGAGTCCACACTCTGCCTCCAAGAGGTCCCGGGTTCAGTTCCCAGCATCTCCAGGTAGGACTAGGAAAGACCCTTGTCTGAAGGCCTGCTGCTAGTCTGTGAGGAAAACGTCGAACTAAAGGACCAGTCGCCTGACCTGGCACAGGGGTGGGTGAGTAGGTCATCCTACAGTGCAGGACTAGACAAAGCCCAGTCACAGGACGGGTCCAGCGTCTTTGAGTTTCCCAAATCAGCGATTCGTAGAGGAATCATGCGGCTGCCTGCACACACGCCACCAGCCACCAGCCATGTCAGTCTGGGCACATGAGCCAATCATGAGACCTAGTTTAGATCACAGGGATGGAGAAGAAATTCATGCAGTTCACATGAAATGCTCACTTGTGTGGCATTTACGCAAGACCACACTTTCTAAGCATTCTGTGGGCCAAAACACAGCTATCCTTTGACAATCGCATTTGTCCTAATTTTGCAATGCAATTCTCCATTCAAAGACACATATATTAGAGAAAACAGTGTTTGGCTATGCAGCATATGAGGAACACTACTTGCCCAACGTGTACGTAAAGCAAAATGCACGCAAAATGCATATATTTGGACAAAGTGACCTGATATCTTGGCAGATGTACTTTCTCAAAATGTAGGGCAAATGCAGGGGGCATTTGGAGATGAGGGGGTGCTTACCTTTTCTTGCAAAATCCATCCACACCCGCCTGCCACATACACAGCCTCCAGCTCTACATCAGTAAAGCCTACATCTATGTGCTAAAACAGACATTATTTTAAACTTTGCCTCAATGTGTGGCATTCATTCTACACGAGGCTAGTGGCACAAGGACCAGTCCAGATCTTTAAAACAAGCTCCTTCCCCCTACACCATGGGCCTGAACTGAAGCTGGAGCCCTGCACCAAACCTAGAATGAAACAGAGGGATGGAGGAATATTCAGCTGCTAGGCACAGGTTTGAAGAAAGCTCTGTCTTGGCTCTTCTTCCCTTTTTAAAGCCTGCTTTTCAAGGCCTGTCTGATCAGGGGAGGGCGTAGGTTGGAGAGCACCACTTCTTGGGGAAAATCAGCACCCAGAAAAGGGAGCAATCCTTGCATCTTCACACCTAGCAGTCCTCCTCTGCAGATCACACTTGTGTGAGTGCTGTGTTGGCCAGCTCCATGGCGCTTGCCCGTTGTGTTAGCCTACAAGTCCCAGCATGGCCCAGCCAGATGGACCAAGTCCCAATGATAGGAGCTGGAGTCACCCCACCTATGACCCGTTCAACTCTGAGACAGTGCAGGCCCTGTTGAAGATCCACAGCTCCCTTGCTCGGCTGAACCTGGGCCTGCTGGCAATTTCAGCAAAAAAGTACCGGATACCATTCCCCCTCCCCGCCCCCACCCATTTTATTCCACACTCTGACAAAGAGCTGCAGCTTAATTGTCTGATTTGATCTATTTCATTAAAGCACCATCCCCCTCCTCTGCTTCAAAAGGTTAATGCCACTCATATTTCCTCTTTTTATTGTCTGGCTTCGCATAACACCACGGGACAAGGCAGAATAAGCCGTCGCTCCAGCGAGCCATCATTCACTCCAGCCCAGCAGCGGCTGGTTGTAAGTCAGGCTATTTTTAAATACAAAACATAATGAAACCTGCTAAAAATACAGCACCGCACCAAGGCCAGACAAATAGACCTCGAAGCTCGTAACAATTAGCGCTTGCTCTCAAGAGCTCCGGGCTTTGATGTGTGTCATGACTGTCAGATTTGTTCTTTACAATCAGAGCAGTCCATTGGTAGCTGCGTAACGGCTTTATTAGAAACAGGGACTCTTTGTCCCCGCTATTTTTAAAACAACTGAAACACGTAACAGCAATCGGAATAGGCAAGGCATCAAGGACGAAGTCTTTCCTCCAACCAACCAACCAACCAACCCTAAGCCCATTCCTGCCTCACAGAGTGGTCCTTCTCTCCATCTCTCTCTCCCCCTCTGCCACACACGCACGCACACACATACGCACTCACAGAAACATGGAATAGTAGAGCTGGGAGGGGCCAGAGGGTCATCAGGCCCAGCCCCCTGCTCAGTGCAGGGCTCCAGGTTACACCATCCCTCTCAGGGGGCTGCCCAGCTGCACCTTGAATGCCTCCAGTGTGGGGGAGCCTCACCAGGTCCTTGGTTTCAGTGGCCCTCTCACCCAGAAACACACTCTTGCACTCTCGCACACTCACCTGCACTGGCTGAGTTCACATGACAGCAAGAAGCCATGGTGCTTTTGACCATTGTTAGTCAGTTGCATCATCCGACCCCCTTCGCGGTATTTCAGCATGGCATGGTTAGTCTTTCAAAGCCATAAGCAAAAGCGATGCTCTGTTCCTATAACAGCTTCTTCCATCGTCCAGGAAACACCAACCCTTGTGGTACCAGGGCCAGAATTAGAAAGCTGCCCAGCAAAACGGCCCATGGACACTCTTGCCAAGTGTCAATATGAGACAGAAATCACCACTGACAGCTGTCATTCATGTGGCTGTCAGAGGTTTCTCTGCTCTCCCCGCATCCTGCCCTAAAAGATCTTCTTTGGGACGGGAGCAAGCGATCAACTGGGTGCCTTGCCAGGCTGGGGGTACTGTGGCTTGGCTCAGCTGCTGCCTCCACTGTACCCCATTCTCACAGTATTGGGTTGGGGAGAACTCTCTGGCATAGGGTTCAGATGACACAACAGAGTGACAATGGTAAAAAGCCACCATGGCTTTTCATGTTGTGTGAACCCTGCCCACCTCCACCTCCCGAATAAAATAAAAATACATCCCTCTATTTGGAACGCAGCAGCTCAGGGCCTCCTTCTTTAACTTTGTGCAAGGGTGTAGGGTCCAGGGTTGGATGGGGGCTTCACCTTTCCCACCCAGTTGTCCCCGCATCCCGCCCTGTTGCAGAGGCTAACTAAAGACATGGGGGAGAATCCACTGGCACCAACGAAGGTGCTTGCCTTTTTTTTAGTCCCCATGTGAGATGGGGCAGATTTAGAGGGAGGCCGTTCGATGCAACTGTTTAACCCAGCACACTTGCCCGAAAGTGAAAATAAGTAGCACCTGCTAGACTCTCTCCATTTAATGCATTGTCCAGTTTAACCTGCACTTGTGAAGAAGGTAACATCCCCAGTGTTCTCCTCCGACGTAGGAAGTAAGGCCCTTTTCCCAGTGGGCTTCCCTCCAGATGTTCTGGACCCAGCTGGATTGTATGCAGGTAAGGAGAGGTTGATCCCTTCCTCTCTTGCTACTTTTCCACCTTAAAAGCTCCTCCAGAAGCTTCCATTTGCAAACAAAGGCTCAGCAAAGGCTACATTCACTGGGGGAAGCAAACAGGGGTAGGCTAAACCCCTCCTTTCTTAAAACATGGTACCAGTTTGGACGTTTTGGCTAAGGAAAGCAGGTGAGCATTCCCTTTTGGCATTAGTCTTAACTGGCACACAACCCAGTGGTGTCAGAGCTACAGACAGAAGCAAGTCCGGCAGCTCATGCTAGAGTCTCCCTCTGAACAACATCTGCCGGGTTCCCCTCGCTTACCTGCCGACTGGCTTGGCAGTCCGACTGCTTGCCGGGATTGCAATCAGCCAGCAGCTCAGTTGTTCTCCCTGCTTGATCCCAGAAAGGCAGCCCCGACACACCCTTGCTCTCAAAAGTACTCTGTGAAAGATGCTGGAGCCATCCTGATCCTCCCATTCACACATGCCCTTTGCACAAACGCACGTGGCTGGAAGCAGCAGCAGCAGAAGCTGTGCTGGCAAATTGGAGAGCCAGGCTTTCTGGCTGGCTGGACAATGTATCAGCCCTATTTCTACCCCAAACCAAGGAGGGCTGTATATTGAAGGACTGACCTGTCACAGCAGCGACAAGCAGGGTGGTCCTCTGATGTGAAGCATCTGCATTTTGCCGTGGAACTCAGAAAAATGTACAAGGCACTAAGGCCGGAAGAGTGCCTTTGTTGTTGTTAGTCGCAAAGTCATGCCCAACCCATCACAACCCCATGGACCACATTCCTCCAGGCCTCCCTGTCCTCCACCATCCCCCAGAGTCCACCCAAGTTCACACCCACTGCTCCAGTGACTCCATCCAGCCACCTCACTCTCTGCCGTCCCCTTCTTCTTTTGCTGTCCCAGCATTAGGCTCTTCTTCAGGGAGTCCTTCCTTTGCATTAGGTGGCCAAAGTATTTGAGTTCATTTTCAGGATCTGGCCTTCTAAGGAGCAGTCAGGGTTGATCTCCTCTAGGACTGACTGGTTTGATCTCTTTGCAATCTGAGGGACTCTCAGGAGTCTTCTCCAGCACCACAATTCAAAAGTTAGGATGTGAAAAAGACCCACCAAAGCACTGATTCATCTTTGGGTCTTAGCCAGAAACTGAGTGAGCTGAGTATTCTGAATTGATATTGGCTTTTGTGGCTTTGTTTTTTTAATTAGTAGTTTGTGCAATTGTCTGATCCCTGCGAAAAAAATATTTTAATATTCCCCATTATCGCAGCTCACATGTCAGGAGATGGCTCCTTGAGGGCTAATGAACATCTGCCTATGAGCCAAGTGCACTTGTGGAATTAACATGGACTTCTTTCTCCCACCTCCCCCATTATGGATGCCCTGTGCAAATTTCAAGCTCAGTGGTTATGAGACACAGATTAGGGGCATATCATGGGACTGCTACGTTGCTAGGTTGGTAATTAAACTAACTCATGCATTACTCTTATCATAACGGGAGGGCCCAATTCAATGTGATGATGATTGCAACAATGCAATTAATGTGAATATTTTTGTTATGTAAATAGTGGTCCCAGAGAAGGTCTGAGCAGCATCCAGAAGGAAGTGGGTTGGGAGTTTTCACCATTTCTCCTTCAAATGGCGAAGCAGGGGAGGGAACCTTGATAATTGGTTCAGAAATATAGATACACAAAAAGGGTAGAAAGAAAATTGCTTCATCAGATAGGTCAGTATGTGGTTTTCACTGGGGAGCTATTTTTACATATGGAGATAACAGCTATATCCCATCAAAAATTGTTCTCCTCCTCCGCTCCCCAGGAAGGAAGCCTCCAGTCACAAAACTCTTCTTCCCCATCACCTGTGGAGCCAAGGAACACCTCCTTGCATATTATGCACCTGTAGTCTAAGGTCATAATCTGGCGCCCATTCCAGGATCCCCAACCAAATGAGGCGAGCTACATGAGAAAGAGCCTTTTTAGTGGTGGCATCCCGTCTGAGGAATGCCCTTCCCAGAGACATTCACCTCATGCCTTTTATGATCTTTTTGGCATCCAGTGATCTATTCTCCTAGGGATTATAATAATTTTTGTGTGGCGGAAGGTCACAGCCGCTTCACTTCTTCTGCTTTTGCTTTTATTATGCACTGTATGTATGCACTGTTTGTATTTTATGTTTCTAATATATTCTACACTGCCCAGAGAATTTGGGTCACTCGGTGGTTTTAAAGTATATTAAATAATGGATTAAAATAAAATAGATGTTCAGGGGTCTTCAGGGCTGCTATTTATAATGCAAACAATTCACATCTGGTTTGGCTTCTAGAAATCCAGGAAACCTGTTTACAGAGCATCATGGGAAAATCTGTGCATAAGATATGACCCCAGATTTTGAAACATCTTTTTTAATGTATTCACCATGACATTTTACTGCAGTTCTGCCGATCTCCTTCCTTTGACTTATGGTATACTTCTCTACAGTTCTAGCTGCTCTGTTTCAGAAAGAGACCTTAAGGTACAAGCCTATGAATGTTTAGACAGAGAAATGCCTTCCAGCTCCCAGCATGCTTCAGCTAGCCATGTTGGCCAGGGCATGCTGGGAGTTGTAGGGCTGTTTTCTGCCTAAATTTGTATAGGGTTGCACCATTAATGTTGGACAATCTGAGCAAAAGGGGAAAGTCAAACGATGAAGCAGTCAGAACAACTTTGCAATAAAGATTGGCTAAAGCCATTGACGATTTGCATTTTTGGAAGAAAAGGTGGGAAGTGGGTCATGGTATAGGGTTAGAAAATTAAGAACAACATGAAAAGAGTAAAGAGAGATTGCGGGGGTGGGAATAATTAATACAGATGCTTAGAGTTTTCCTCTGCATCACTAACCCTTCCTTGTTTTGCACCATACGATTTTATTTTATTTTTTGTTGCTTTCAAAGTATTTTTGGGTTCCTATTAGGGCCCAAAACCCTCTCCATACTGCTTACTGTACATATTTATATATAAAAGAATACTACAATACACATCCACGCTGGCAGAGACTGACGAAGGGACTAATGCAAACACTCACCCAGGGTACAGCCGCTGTGAAAAAGGCAAACTCCGTGTTAGCCACAACTCAGAAAGGCATTGAAAACAAAACTGGCAAAACCATGCTGCCCTTATGCAAATCTACAGCATGACTGCGCTTAGAATATTAATGTGCACTTCTGCTCACACCACTGAAGAAGAAGATGGAGTGGAGCTGGGGAAAGTGCAGAATAGGCCCACTGGAACGAACAAGGAACGGTTGCAACAGATGAGACTGTTTCGCTTAGTAAAACGGTAAAGGGAGACATGATAGAGAGATGCAGAAATATGCATGGTGCAGAGGAGGCCATGGGGGGTGCTTTGCTCCCTCTTCCATACTACTAGAACCCAGTGGAGTCACCCCATGAAACCGATTGGTGGGAGATTCAGGACAGGCACGAGGAAGGACTTCGTCACATAATGTATAGTTGAATTACGGAATTCCCTTCTGGGATGTGTAGTGAGAGCCACCCGTTTGGAGGACCTTGAAAGGGGATTGAGCAGGTCCATGGAGGAGGGTCGTGCTATCCGGGGCTTCTATTCTGGGAGGCTGCATGCTGCCTCCAGGGGCTGAGGAAGTGCCCCCAAGTGCCCCGGGTGCTGGGTAACTTGGGCAGGAGAGCAAGGTTATGCTCATGCGCCGTTTGTGGGATCCCATGGGCAGCTGGGCAGCCACTGTGTGAACAGAATACTGGGCTAGATGGGCATAGCTCTTCTTCTATTCTTATCCGGATGAAGAAAGGAAGTGATCGCAATGAAATAGCCACCTCTTGCAGTCAAAACCATCCACAGTGCACACACAAAAGATTTTTATTCATTTCAAAGGTGTTGCTCATCACTTACCATCATTGAAGACGCACTCTCTTCAAGCATCCGAAGTTGCCTCCATTTGGTCCTCTTGCACTGCACTCCTACTGTATCTAGGAGGGCTTCTCAGTTGTGTAGGACATGAAATAACAGGTTAAGTTAGAGGAAGCCAGATTCCTGCTGAACATCAGCAAAAGCTTCCTGACTGTTAGAATAGTCTGGCACTGGAATCAATGACTTTGTCAGGTTTTGGGCTCTCCCACACTGTAAAAAAGATGGATTTATTTCATATCTGGGTTAAAGCATTCCTCTCACATCTTAAAGAGATGCTTTAACCTGTAGTCTTGCGCTGAGCAACAGGTTGGGCCTGATGGCCTTATGAGGCCCTTCCAACTCCAGCTTTCCAATGATTCTTATAATTCTGGGATCCTACCTAATATGGGTGAGCAGTTAGATTTATGCCAGCCTAATTTTAAACCTAAACTAATAATTTGGCCTTCACTTTAGCATTGCAGACATGAATCTGGAAGGGTTTAGGATATCTTAAAACTTTATCAAGGCTAGGATTGCCTTGCTCATTTCAGTGGACTGCTTAAATGCATCTCTTTTAAATGACTGGCTAAGTGCTGAGCCTTTACAGGCTGTAATCTTACTTTTTACAAATCCCCCTTCCCCCAAGCTCACTGAGATACCTTTACAGCAAGCAATCCATTTAATCTCCAATTCCATTAACCTGGCCATGATTTTACAGCATGAGTTTTGTATACTTTTGCAAAATTGCAGAAACCAAGGGAGCCTCGGTTATAGAATAAGGGTGTGGAACCTTTCCTGGCTCAAGGGAGGAAATCCCATTGGCAGAAGCTCTTGGGAGCCAAGTCCCAGTGATGGGAAGGGCCACAATATCAAAAATACCAGGATATTTTAACTTTACACTCTTAGTGGTAATCACTATGCCTTAGGGAAGATATCCTAGCTGTAACATTGGTAGCCTGCACAAGTAAATAGAAACAATTACGAGCTTACTTCGGACACTCTCCAGTTTGGCATTCATATTGGAGCTGCTGCCCAAATTCAGACAGCTGGATCATGTTAAACTTACACAAGAAATACTTTCGCCTGTTGGATACCAGGAATCTGCTACTTAAAGATACCCTGCACTGACCTTTTAAAAAGAGGGGGCCTGGAATAGGCAAAAAACCAGGACACAATTGGTCATCATGCAAAATGGGAAGGAGCCAGGAGAAGGCTATGCCCGACCGCCCTTTGAGATCTGCGGGAGAGTCCCTTCTCCGGGAACCCTCCATGAAAGAAATTAGGAGAGTAAGTACTCGGAGGAGGGCTTTCTCTGCGGTGGCACCCAACCTATGGAATTCACTCCCCAAAGAGGTCCGCCTGGCACTGTCGTTACTGGTTTTTCGGAGCCAGGTAAAGACCTTTTTATTTAAACATCATTTTAATTGTTAAAACATATGATCTGGCTGGGGCAACTTCTTCTTCCTTCTCTTTCTCCTCCTATATTTTTATTTACTTAATTTATACTGATAATTTTAATCTTATATTTGTAAATCAATGTATTTTTTGTATTTTGTATTTAATGGTAATTTATTATTATGTGCTATTGTATTTCATTGTATTTTATCGTGTTGTAAGCCGCCCCGAGGTTTCAGCAAGGGGCGGCATAGAAATGTTATAATAATAATAATAATAATAATAATAATAATAATAAGGCGTGGCGTAGGGGAGCCGGTGTGCCATAGTGGTGAAGAGCATGGGACTGGGACTCAGTCGATCCGGGTTCGGGTCCCCGCTCGGTCATGGAGCCACCTGGGTGACTTTGGGCCAGTCACAGACTCTCAGCCCAACCTACCTCACAGGGGTGTTGTTGTGGGGATAAGATGGAGGAGGAGAATGATGTAAGCTGCCTTGAGCCCTTTGTAGGAAAAAGGCAGGATATAAATCAAAGAAGAAGAGGGAAAAAAAGTGTGGAGCTTCTGGGAACCCAGAGGGAAGGATTTGGCCTGAGGAACTGAGGTTCCGCACCCGTCTTACAAAACCCTGGGGCCCTCCCTTGTTCATTTGGTCACTTGCTAATATCCAAGATGCTTGGTTGATACTTTAACCACCAGGAACTGTTAGCAGGAGGTATTCTGGGATGTTTTTCCATTTGCATCTGGAGAAAAAGAACTAAGGGTCTAAAGGTGCATTCCTATGTCTGTTTTGGCAGGAAAAAGGTTTCCAGCTCCCATCATGCATCAGCCATCCATGCCTGTCACATCTTTTTTCTTAAATATGTCTCAGATTGCACCCTAAATGCAGTTAGCTAAGAATCAGAGGTATCCATATTTGTTTCTTGAAGACATTTCTCAACAATATTCCTCAAATCTGTGTATTTTGATATATTATTGGTGTAATAGAAATGTAATAATTTATTGGTGCTCTTTAGGTTACTAGTGATTATAATTAATTGCAGGTGTACCTACTTGTGTATTTATGACTTGAATATTAGGTTCACTGAATCACTGAGTCTCTGGCTCCTGTGGGCACCGGCATAGACCAATGCCAGGCTGAGTATTGTACAGTCTCCCCCAGCAGTGAGAGCCAGTGTGGTGTAGTGGCTAGGAGTGCAGGACCAGGACTCAGGAGACCTGGGTTCGAGTCCCCACTCAGTCATGGCGCCAAGTGGTGACTTTGGGATAGTCACAGACTCTCGCAGGGTTGTTGTTGTGGGGATGAGATTGAGAGCAACAGCAGGAGAATTATGTAAGCTGCTATGAGTTCTTTGTAAGAAAAAAGAGAGGATATATTTCCAATAAATAAATGAGCATGGTGCCTTCCAGATGCTTTAGACTACGGTTCCCATCTGTGCCCACCAAGTTGGCCAATGGTCAGAACAAATGGGTAGGTCAAAACATCTGAAGGGTACCTGCTTGGGGATGGCTGGCATTGGATATATGGAAGGAGAACTCCAGGACATCTCTCAGCAGGTCTCTGCCGGAGTACAAAACCTTGGCAGCTGCTCATCAACGCTTACCTCTGATGCCAAGCCTGGCTCCAATTCCCCATCTGTAATATAGAAGCAACCATGAACTGCCTTACAGAGGGTTGCAGAGGTGAGCGAAGTGAAGATGGAAGCATTCTCTGCAATCATAAGTCCTGCCTCCAAAATTAATGATAGTTCATTTGTCTTCGTTGCAGCAGAATTAAGTATATGTTTTGAACCTTCTCTGACAGATGTGTATCCAACCAGCTATTTAGAGGCTTTAGAAGATGAGAACATCACAGCCTTGTCTGCTTAGACTTGCATTCTTGTGGTTGGAAAGTTGTCCATCCCATTTAACATTTCCTCCTGAAGTTGATGGTGATTACCTGAAAGAACAAATTGAGCCCAGTCACTTCATAAAGCAAATCTTTGGAAAGAGCATTAATTTCTCTATATAGAGATGATGAGAAATTTCTCAGAGGCTGAGTCCCAAGGCAAAGAGCAGCATAACAAGTCAATAGGCATGGGAAAATGTATGCCGTTGCTGCCTTTAAAAAATAATAATAATCAGGTTGGAGGATGAGTGAGCCAGAGATGTGTAGTGGTGAAGAGAAGAGCTATTTCTCCAGAAGCCAGAATGCACATTTCTTTCCTAACAAAAACTGCATTTCTATATTGTCCAATAGCTGAAGTTCTCTAGGTGGTCCACAACAAACAAGCATTGTAATCTAAATGGCAATTGTGATCATGGTTAGGACCAGGACAACCATCCATTCATCTCATGGGGGTTGCACAGCACCTCCCAAAGACATGAGGTCACATAGCCATCTGGGCTGTAATAGAGATCTTCAAATACAGGGCAGTCCACTGGCAGCCTTCACTCACCGTTCTGCCAGTTAGCTATGCCATTTTCCTTGCTGGGCATGGAATGTGGCCGTGATGGATCTGGCGACCCATTCCAGACCTTGGCAACTCTTTGCCCTCTGTGCAAGGTGGCTCCAGGGCTGAATGATGCACTTGAGTGGAAATAAGCACAAAGGGAAAAACTTTCCCATACTGATTCATCTGTGAGGATTGACTCACATGCACAAACCAACCAAGAGGAGATGAATGTCAGAGGAAGAACATGGGCACCTGAGCATATGAGGAAAAAGGGAAGCCCTTGGTGTGGGGTCCACCATTTTTGATGGCGCTCCTTTATTGACCCCGACCGTTCATTTATTCCGCAGCGTGGCCTCAACCCCATGGCAAACCAGGATCCCTCAGCCAAGCTCCACGTGGACACAGGTTACTAAATGGCTTTGTGATGTAAAGCAAGGTCCCAACTGCAGGCCGGCAGCAAGATTTCTTCTGTGCATACCAAGCAAGAAAGGAAAAAAGACCCATGACTTGCAACTCCCGGGATGCGCCTGTGAGCCATGTTCCCTGGAGCATGCTGGGAACATTAGGCCTTTTGCCCCTCTAAACATACAAAGGATTGTGCCCTGAGAAAAGAAAGGGGAGTGCTTGTGTGCAAGCAGTTGGCAGAAACAGCTCGTTTGCTGTGCTTGGATGCGCCCTCAGCTGATGTTCTCCATACAACAGTCCCGTGACTTAGGTCAGGCGAAGAGAGAGGGGGCTTCAGCGAACTTATACTCACATTCATGTGTGTGTTTATCCTTCACATCCTCCCTATGAAAGCCTCTTGAGATCGTACAGCAGTTCTGCCTGAGCACCTGATTTTCTCCCAATAATAACAGCTGCTGGAGTCTTCAAAGCAGCTTAAAGAGCTGTCAAAGACGGCACTCGCTCTCCCCAAGAAGACTGTTTTTTCCTTCTGTCAAGAGCTCAGAGAGAAGTTTTGTTTGTTCAGAGGGAAGCAGGGGGTGGCTTTGAGGGAAGTCGGGCACTGCACTCCGACAGCTCCTTTTAACTCTTCTGCCTTACGAGGCAGCCTTCCCCAGTCTAGCCCATAGGAACATTGGCTGAGAATGATGGGAGATGTAGTCCAATCCATGGGGAGGGCACTGGCCTGAGGAATGCTGCCCTGGTGGGCTAAAATGCTAGAGAAGGACAATACCACAACAGTAGAGCAGAGCCATTCTTCATGCAAGAGTTGCAGTCCCTGGGATTTCTGTGAGGTTCAGAGAAAGATGCTGGCCCTGGAAAATCAGTAGGGTACTAGATCAACCAATGGTCTGGCTCAGTGGTTGAGTTCACACACATGACGCGCGGTCCTGCATGGTTACTGTGACTCACCATCCTTCTTTCCCATGATCTGACAGACAATCAAATGGTTTCCACTTTATTGTGGTTTCCGTCCTCCCTGCTCAGTCCTCCCACTGTTGGAATGCATCCCATCAGCCATTGCACCTGAAATTCAACCTCAAGATGCATCACTCCCTGCCTATGTCACCTGCCTTTTCCTCATTGGTCCACACATGGAGGGCGGAAGGCTGGAGCAGCTTCTGCAATTGCTACTCTTTCCAGGGGTCTCTGCGATAGTTTCATACCAGAACCCTGCTATGATCCCGGGTTCAGACAATGCAACAAGCTATGGTGTTACAGCAAAACCATAGAGCATATCCTGGTTTCTTATCACAGTTTCTGAAGACCAAAATCACCATGGTGAAAATAATTGAACTGGATGAAGACAACATGGCAGACCAACAATGGTTAAAACAAAAACAAAAAACCATCATGGCATGTTGTGTTGTCTGAACTCAGCCAGTATGAGGCAGCTTCCTTGGTTGTATGACTCTAATCCTAGAAAAAGAAAAAAAGTCTCCATTCCGCTCCACTGGAGATTTTTTTCCTCCCTTAAAAAGCAAAAACACATCTTTGCACAGGAGGAATTTAAAGAGTAAAATAAAGGGGAAATGTTTAACCCCTTTGTGGTATGCTATGGTCTCAATCTTCATCAGAACCACATGAATTTACATGATGGCCTAACAGAATGTTTATTCACAGAGGCCTTCTGAAGATTAATCTGCAGGTTCAAGGCACAGGTCAATGGGGAAAAACGGCTTATACAAAAGAAACGTCTACTGTGTGATTTGCAGAATTGGTTGGTTTGGCCCCAAGAGTTGCTCTGTAAGTAAACATTCTATTAGGCTATAGCCAGTTTAGGGTGCTGCCATGTTTTCTGACATGGCTAGCTCACAAATTTGAAATATTGCAATCCCTAATCAACATTTTACTCTATTGAACATGACAATAGTCGTTATGCCATTTCAGTGCAAATCAATCATTTTGCAACAGGTCTCATCAATACCTCTTTGCCAACTCCTAATCCCCTGCACACTTGAAATTAGGAATTTGAATTGCTACTTAATAATGGGCCATGAAAGTAATACATTAAAGGCCTGTGTTTAAAAACTGTTAGAGCAATGAAGCCATTAATTAGCCCTAGGCACACATTAGTTAAGAGCTCTTCAATCCCAGCATTCCTCCATGACAATCCTTTACTCCTTTCTCCTTTGCCCATTAGCGTGTCTGTTCTGCTTTGCTTTGTCCTTGAGCATTCTGATCTCTTACCATAAATATGGGCTTACTTCTCCTCTAATCCACTGGGCTGTTATTTCCCATTGGTGGAAAGCGTTCCTAAATACCTGCACCCTGTGAAAATGACTGGGTCCAGAAAACACAGTAACCCACATGCAGGGACTGAGTATGGCTTGAGGGTGGGTCGTCATTGAACTATGGATTATTGTTTAACAATTACAATTATCTGAACCCAGTCAAGACAACAAGCCATGATGAGTAACCCATGGTTCACAAGCCAACAGCAAGCCATGGGCTCTTTGTGTAACAAGCCAAGGTTTGTTAGCACTCAACTCTGATGTTCATGTTGTCTGAACCCAGTCAGTATAAGCGTGAATATCATGTTGTTACTAAAGATTACCAAATGTGTGAGTGCATACACTTTCAGACCAGGGTGGCCAGTTGTGTATGGCCAAAGAAGAGAACAAAAGAGGACACAAAATGACATAAAAATCGCATATGTTAATATATACATCTAGATGCAAATTAAGAAATTGGTTTCCTTTCCTGCTGGACTAGTACCCCTGCTTTCCTTGTAATTGATGCTTAATATCTCACTGTTGTCTCATCAAAAAAGAGGATAAACAAGAAAACTAATTTGCATTAAAATTTGCATGTGCTACTTAATATGTATGGATGCAAATTTAAAAATACTATTACAATTCAAGCAGAAAAATAGTACATCTCAGCATAGAAGTTGGTGTCCAAATGACTCTCATGCTTCCCTGTACATGTTCGAACTATTAACAGGCAACTGTTCTGATGCTTCTTTACCTTTATACTGGAAAAGGACGGGACAATTTTTCAAATAGAGGATACCTTCAAATACCGGACAATTCTCTGTAAGAGAGGACACATGGGCACTCCCACCTCCATTGTAAGCAAAACTGGAAATTTATAGAAATATATAACATTGCACAAAATCATGGATGTGAGTGAGGAAAGGCATGACTTACATGGATGGATAACAACTCAAAAGTGCCATTTAGAAATAAAAATGAAGAGTCACAAAATGAAAAGAAAATGTCGCTTGTTGAACCGTGTTCCTTCACATTTATTTAAAGAGTTTGGAATTCACATCCAGATTGTATAAAAGCAGCTGGAGAAGATCAGGCACTACGGGATCAGACCAAACCTCCTGCATCCTGTTTGCGATAGCAATGAGTGGGGTGTCCGCGTATGCGGGATGGTTGTGGTCTGGGCACACAGGCAGCAGCTGTTCTCTGGTAACAGTGGGGCCATCACAGCAGGAATCAGGGCCTGTGTCCAGTGCTCCACCAAGCAGAGCCAGCACCAAGGTGTTTATCAGGCTGGAGACAAACAGATCAGAGGGACAAATGCAATAAAAAAGACTTTTTAAAGGAATAAAACAACAGTGCTTATTTTTTATTGCTGTCATTGTAAAAACAAGGTTCTCTATTGTTATTTTAAAAACAAAGTTTCTATATTGTTGGCTTTAACTCCGTAGACGTTTCCGTTCCTAAGCAAACCAAGGCTTAAGCCAGCTCCATCCCTGTCCACCCCACCCCAGTGAACAAGGGACTGATAGGCAAGCCTTCTCTCCTGTAGGATGGACTACAGCCTGGAACCTTTTGGATGTTCAGGCCTCCCAAAGTCTTCACATTGGTCCAGGTGCTGGTCAGTCTTTGGATCACCACAAGTTTGGTCCAGTATCCAGTTCTGCTGAGGCTGATCCAGGCGTCTGCCCCTCCTCACTTGCAGACCTCCTTCAGCTTCTGCCTTGCACGTTCTCAGCTCTCCAAGCATGGCTTTGCACTCTTGTAGATGCTCTTCTACTTGACTGGCATGTTCCCCAGGCTCCCAGTCCTTCACAAATCTCCCCTGTGGCAAACTCAGCAGTTGCAGTCTCTGCCCAGACACCTCTCCATGGCTCCTTCTGTTTGCGCCTGGCTGAACCTTCCAGTCCATCCATTTATTTATTACATTCCATACAGCCCAATAACTGAAGCTCCCTGGGTGATCCTCAACAATTAAAACCATAAACTACAGTGTGATAAAATATAACTCAAGTTTAAACAGAACCTCCCAGTGACACAAAGTACCCAACAGTACCAAAACTGAAAGACTAACATGCCAGGGAAAATGGGAAGATCTTCACCTGACATTGCAAAGAGCATAATGTAGGTGCCACAGCAGAAAGGAGTCATTCACTATTGCCACCACCTCTGTTCCAACTCAAGACCAATAAAATGTTTAGCCATCCTGCAATCTGATGGTATCGATTTTGACCCAACCTTCTTATTATTAATAGGTCCTAGTGCCCCAATATTTCCATCCTTTCCCAAGACTCTAGATGGTCAGGAAGATGGAAGAGGGCATCCCACTCCCTTTTATGGGAGCACAGAGATTTCACAGCCAGCTGCCAAAACTCCTCTTCGCTTTGATTGGTTGGTTTGTGGGGCCATCATGGTTTTTTTCCCCACAGGGACCAATGCAGGCTTTGGTGAGAAATTTCACTTGCTTCAGCTTGGGCAAATGCAACATGAACGACAATGAATTTTCACTGGTCTTGGCCAGTAGGTTGTTCACTGTGCCCTACAACCCATGGTGGAGATGATCACCCAGGTTTGGAAATATACCAACCCACTGTGGGTAAGATCAACCCTACTAAAGACCATGGGCTGCTCTTGGGGTAGTTTGCTGAAAAAAAGGTGGTCTGGGGTCACATAGCTTGACAACCAGCCATGGATAGCCACCCATGGTAAGTTGCCATGTGAACCAGGTTAGTGTAGAACTCCTCAGATGCTAGTCTCTTGTAAAAGGTGCACATTTCTCCCTTTTCCTGTTGACCCTCTCTCATCAGTCCCTGAAATGGCTGACCAAGTTAAACTTTTATCTCACAAGATGTTTATTCACAATGTAATTTGCCTTATATGTCTTTAAAACCATATGATGGAGCAGGTTACCCTCCACATGTTCTGGACTGTAAGTTCAATAAGCCCCAGTCAGCATAGCATAAGGGATGATGGGAATTGTCATCCCAAACAGCTAGAGGGCCCCAGGTGACAGGCTTCTGCTATATAACATTGGGACCTGTGTCAAATGTGCCTGCTGAAGAGCACAGTCTTACAACTCCTGGTAGTGTTGAATAGAAACGTAGAAACAGAGCGAGTCAGAAGGGGTCTCTCAGGCCATCTAGTCTGACCCCCGGCTCCAGCCGGCTCTGCTCATGATATGCCCACCATGTGAATGGCAGTAATAACTTAGGTCTATTCCAGTGAGGTGTCCTAATTGGTTGTTGGGAGTTTAAAAAAGTCATCCTGGCTGATGACTTGTGCCAGGAAATGGATGGGACAAGTAAATGCCAGGAGTTGTAAAACTTTTTCTATCTAAACCTGCATCAGATCGAACCTAAAACGTTCAGTTCTTGGCCAGGCAGACACGCTGAAGGTATTCATGGTGATTGCTTTTGCTTTTTTAAATACCCTCTCTTGTGCTACTGGCAAGCTCATACAGATTAAATTCCCACAGGGTTAATCTATTACAAATCAGCAGGCCTTTGCAGAGAGGTTTAACCCTACATTCAACCGTGTTAGCTTTCATCAATATAAACAAAATCCCCTTGCTGTTATGCTCCCCACCTACACTGGGATGTGATGGGAACAAGGAAGTGAAAGAGAGTTTTCCAAAGGAGCTTGAGTTTCTAAGAGCCCAGTGCATTGAGAAATATGATTTCCTTCTTCAGGGGCAATCTCTGCTAGCATTCAAAGAATGTGTGCAGGAATGCATGATCGATTTGATTTCTGCCCACATGCCACAAAGAAAAATGGGACTATGAGCATGGAGAGGTTGTGCTCAGGTCGGCCCTTCTTCATGTTCAGCCCAGCCCACTGCAGCCTCAACCACCTCGGACCAAGTGCCAAGGCCTGAGGGTGGTTAATGTGGATCCGTGATGGTGGGGAGGACTCTAAACACGCTCAGACAAACTGCCCCCTTCCTGAGCCCTTTGCTAATGTATGACGTCCATGTAGGATCTGCCATCTGTGGGAATATTAGGGACACAGGGAGTTGGAAGGGGCCATGAAGGCCATCGGGTCCAGCCCCCTGCTGTTGCAGGACACCACGTCACACCATCCCACTCAGATGGCTGTCCAGTTCTCCTTGAATGTCTCCAGTGTGGGAGAGCCCACCACCTCTCTAAGCAGCTGGTTCCACTGTTGTATTGCTCTGACGTATTCCTAAAGCCCCTCTGTAAAGTATAGGCTTTATGTCGATGCCCTTCTAGCATAGGTCTTGGGTAACGCTGCTCCTTTGCTAGCATGGAGCCGTGTGCATGGAAAGCAGACAGACATTAGGAAGAGCTGAGTCCCGAGCCCTAACTTCAATCAGAGGAATGGAACGGCTGTCTCTGGGCACATGAAGGCAGTACAAGTGTGTGACCCCCACCTTGTAGGGCTTGGCTTTTGCCTTTTCTATCAGTGAAAAGCTGAAGGCTGCTTTGCCGTTTCCAGATTTCCCCAAGCTGCTGCACCCCTTCCATAAAGCAGAGGCGGAATGCCTATTCTTGTTCTTGCAATGCCTGCTTTGGGCTTAAGGATGATGCTTCTTGACTGCAGGGCATCCTTCCCTAACCTGCCTTTGGACTACAGCTCCCAGCATCCCACCCAGGCATGTTAGCTGGGGATGCTGGGGGTTGTGATCCACTGCATCTGCATGGAACCGGGTTCAGGGAGGCTAATTTAGGGCATTCCTGAATCGGAGCAGGGAAATGACTAAAGTCTCTGTGTGTCCTGCTTTACTGAGGACAGTTCTCTCCTGGAAAGACTAACCACCAGTAAAGAGCATAAGAAAAGAGAGCAGAGGCATTGAACTTGTCCATCCACAAGAGGCACAAGAAGGCTTAGCGGTCCCCCAGTCGTGGTCTTTCTTCCTGTGGTGAGCACTAGTACATTTCAGTTTTAAACCACAGCAATTA
Source organism: Varanus komodoensis (assembly GCF_004798865.1). Classification (NCBI taxonomy): domain Eukaryota; kingdom Metazoa; phylum Chordata; class Lepidosauria; order Squamata; family Varanidae; genus Varanus; species Varanus komodoensis. The sequence goes on from NW_025336296.1 coordinate 1,208,184, forward strand.
TTTCTGAATGATTGGAGGACACAGCCCCTATCTTGTGACTCCCCAGGCCTGCTGCCCCAAACATGGAGGCTGTATTTAGCTGCCATGCCCAATAGCTGTTGAAAGATCTGTCTCACCTGCTTTCAGAGCAGCAGCCCACCGCATCTCCTGGCAGCAGACTGCCCACAAATGGTGTGCCACCTGAAAGAGCATCCTCCACTGTCCATCTCAAATCCACCACCAATGCGGCTCCATTTTCTTTTGTGGGCATGTTACACAGATGCCACGTGATCTAGCCCCAGACACCATGTGCTGGAATTGTCCTAGGCATAAGAGACAGACACTCACTGCCTGTGATCCTTGACTTTGGGCCATGAGATGTTTTGGGCACGGGCACAACTCTTATTTTGGCTAAAACTCTTTGGAGACCTTACACATGCTGCAGAAATTATCTGCTGAAGCTGAAACTGTCAAGAACACCAGGAGAGCATGAATGCATTGCAAAGCCAAGCCCATTCTCTCCAGTGCTCAAGGCCACGGTCCAGTTCTGTGGTGCATGCATGGAACAGTATGGTATTCTCCCCGGGAAGCCCTTTGGCAGGAATGGGAAAAGTCCATGGTGTGTGAATTGTCGCCCCCAGAACTTGCTAGCAGCTGCATCAGCCCCCTGCTCCTGCAGCATTTGCAAATGTGGGAGAAGCACAAGATGTGGCCATTGCATTACTCTGGAGCACGACAGGGAGATACAATGACAGCTACCTTGAAAAAAGAGAAGGAGAGGAGAGGAGAGGAGAGGAGAGGAGAGGAGAGGAGAGGAGAGGAGAGGAGAGGAGAGGACCAACATGTCTTCCAAGGATCACATTTGTAGTGGCCACCATTTCATTTTCCCATGATGCCACGTTAGGGGCAATGGTGGTTGGGGCAACCACTCATGTTTCTCCGTTGCTGCTGCCATCAGAAATGTGGGGAGGCTGAAGAGGAAGTCTAGTTCAAGATGAATAGAATAAAGGAGAAAACAACAGTGCTTAACCAAATGGATAGACTCCAATGACACATGAAATTAAAGCAAACTGAACATTATTAAAGCAAATTATAAAACTGAGCAAATTAAAGCAAAATAAACTGAAATTAAAGCAAATTATAAAATTGACAGGCATTTTACAGTAGGAAAGCTATCCTTCTAGCCAGGAATGGGCAACTTGTGGACATCCAGAGCCTTTAACCTACAAGACCCATAGGGCAGCATAGCAGGGGTGAAGGATCATGGAAGTTGTAGTTCAGAGCACCTGGAGAGCCACAAGTTGTCCATCTCCATATTCTAGGCCATTTGTAAATTGCCTGATGGCCTTATTTGGGCCAAAAGAGACTCCAATATTTACATATGTAAACACAGTGTATGGTCCAACACATCAGAGAGCAAAGAAGAAGCAAAGAGAAGGTTGCAATAGATAACAATAGGTATTGCAAATGTATGATATTAATATATTCCCTAATCTTTGCTCTGCTCCTGAGATAAAAATGGCTTATTTCATATGGAGGAAAGGACCTGGTTAAACAAATGAAACGTGGTAGCCGCTTCCATCCAGTCCTTCGCAGCATGTATTCCAGGCAGGCATTTTCCCCAAGCTCATTATCAGAGATTGTCCTAAACTTGCAGGGAGTGGAAAGCGCATCAGTCTAGATAGGTTTATTAGAGGTTTCTGCGATGGCTTCACAGTTTTTGGTCGAGGGGAAAGCAAGCAAGGGAGAGAGTGCAGAAATCCTTTTAGCTTGGGACATTTTCTGATGCTTGGGATTAATGCTTGTCTGTTAATCACTGCTGAGGCAGGCAGAAATTGGTACAAAGAAAGCTGCAATGGAGAACTGGGAGAATGCACTTGTGCAAACACTGCAGTGAGTGGTGCTCCACCTGTTGAGTTCTACAATAGCAGAAGACAGAGACTAGTGTGCTGATTTGTGCATGGAATTTGGTGTGCGTTTCTTGCTCAAGCACAATCCTATGCATGGGATTGGATCCTCGGTGATGGAAGCATTAAGCCTTGACTTGCATGCCACAGTAGTCATCACAGGTCCAGCATTCATGAGTTGTGCATTGTGTGATGCAAAACATTGCAATGACTTTTCTGTATCATACATCTGTTTTCTTTGATTGTTCCAAGTGTTTCAACACAGAGCAGCTTACATGACATCAGTGAAAACAGTCCCTGTCCACAAATTTGCAGCCTAAAAGAGATGATGCAAAAGGGGAGGAAAACAAACAAATGGAAGCATCCATACTTAAAATTCCACAACAGCCTGAGTCAGTTCAAAAGTTCAGCTGCAAACCGCTGAGTGATAAACCATCCAATGATAGTTGTGTGTGTGTTTTTCTGCAAGGTGTATTAGGTGTGTTTTTGATTTTGTTTTAATGAAAAATTGGGGGACCATTTACAACCTCCTACCTGCAGTTCCAAGTGGTGCAGTCCAGCAAGAGCTGTACCACATTATTCTACTATTTATATAGCTCAACATTTCACTGACACAATACAGTATAGGCAACTCTAAGGTAAATTCTTTCTATTATTGCAGCTAGAGGGGTTGTATTTTTTAATGTTTCCTTAAATAATAAGAGCGGGGTGGGTGGGAGATTGCATGTAGTAAGACATCAGAAAGAAAGCCATGCACTGAATGCTGGGAAAGCCACGCAGTACATTTTTCACATAGGGAAGCTTTTAAAACTGTGACCCCATCAGCAATCTAAAGTGATTCTGGCTGCAACCTCATGCATGTATTTCTATCACTATTAGTACATTGCATTTATATCCACCTCTTTTCTGCTTCTGAGGAACCCAAGGAGGCTCCCCTAGCTCATTTTATCCTCACAACAACAACCTTGTGAGGTAGGATGGCCTGAAAGGGAGTGACTGGCCCAGAGTCACCCAGGGAGCTTCATGACCAAATGGGGACTAGAACTGGATCTCCCAGATGGCCAGTCCAACCTTCTCACTCCCACACCACACTGGGGTAATTTTTGATAGGAAAAAGTCCCTATAACTGCCAGTAATCCTTAACAAGTTTACCTGGCCATTAACCTCACCAGGAATCCAACATATGTAGGACTACAATATCAGTCCAGAATCCTGCAACCACATTATTTGTAAAATGCAGAATGAATCACGGATGGAGGTTAACATGGACAGCCCTGTTGTATTAAGCCAGTAAATAAGGGGAACCAGGAGATGCCAGGAAATGAACCAGATCTTTCTTGGACAAAATATAGGCACTGTTTTTCTGCCAAAATCCCCCATTTCATAAAGCCCTGCTTTGATTTAAAACCCTGACTTAATATTGCAGGGAAATGTATTATTCAGATTGATCTCAATGAAATGTTACCCTCAAAGAGTAGCATACTTTTTATGGGAAACATACATCAGTCTTCCCCAGCATGGAGCCTTCTTGGCATGCTGGCCAACAAATGCCATCATCCCCAGTTGGCCTGTCCACTGGCCATGCTATCTAGGGATCATGGCAACTGCTGTCCGGTGCATCAGAAAGGTTCCAGGTCTGGAAAGGCTGGAATCCTCTTTCGAATGCCTTGATTACTGCCTCTAAAACAAAGGATATGGAACAATTGAGAACGCTGGAAACTATTTGCGGAAGCTCTCTGCTCAGGAAATGCTGCAGGAGGTGAACGGAACGCTTTCTGCCAGCTCACAGCACTGGAATGCCGATGAAGGAGCAGACGGGCAATCCACCCAGCATCGCTGCGTGCGTGGCCCACATTCCCAGGACTGCACCATTAAGAACGGACGGGAAACCCGGCTGCATCACCCCAGTGGCCCATCGAGTCCACTGCTCTGTCCCCACAATGACCACCTGGAACTCACAACTGGGTCACAAGTGTAACAGCATCTTCCAGTTCGCTTTCCCCAGCAGGTGGCCTACAGAGGCCTCAGCGGGTTATTACATCTATTTATATCCCAGATTTTGTTCTTTTTGGTTGCCAGTCCAGCACTCTCACCTCCGCATCACACTGGCTCACACGGCCAGAGTTAAAGTCAGATTTGACCACCAGTGCTATCAGCCTTGCTGCGTGGGCTGAAAAGGAGGCATCATCTTGTCCTTTGCAACCTGTCTGAAAGGCAGATCTGCTCCCCAAGCAGTTCCACACCACCAGGACCACCCCTATACCTTTATGCAGCCCTCAGTCCTTACTTTGCAATGTTCCAAATCTGTTGCACATCTCTGAACTCTAGCGGGAGGACTCCAAAATATGCAAGAGACTTTCCAGTGTGTACATTGAGAATGTCAAACATTTGTTTTTCTTTTAAGAAAAAAATATTCTACATGCCATCCAAGATCATCCACTAAGACAACATCCATTAAACCAGGCCACTAGATGGAGAATTGGAATTAGAAGTGATGCTTGGGAGGGCCCACATGGAGAAGTTCTTCAGGGAGAGATGTCATTCCATTGCATCCTGTCTTTCTTCCACTGGCCTCAAGAGCACTGGTGGTGGTCGAAGTATCTTGCTGTCACGCTGCAATCAATCCTTCTCCAAATCTCCTTTTTTTCTGTGGTAGATCAAAGCTTTTCAGCAACTGAGGGCCAAAACAGACAATATTGTAAGGGTGCAACACCACACATGCTTAGACAGGGACTGCCAGCTTTCCCTAGCCAATGCACAGGTTTGCAGAGCTGTTATTTTAGGACACAGGACTATGCCCCAAATGAACGGCTAGCAGCTATCTCTGTTTTTCATTTATACTCTAGATCTGGACCCAGTCCAGATCTTAAAACCCTTCCCGTGCTAGGGTTTCATTCTGTGTGTACTCTTGAGTAAAAACGGGAAAACATAACTGGTAAGCACATATTTAAAATATTAATCTTTTGCTCTTGTATCCTTCCTCACCAGAGTTCGTTTGCTATATTTCCTGAACTTTCCTGATTAGCCATTTAAGAGGGAAGCTCAAATGGAGTTAAGGTCAGGCTGGTGCAGGATTTCTCTGATGGTCCCTAATTGACCCTTTGTCTCAACAACTCCATCACCAGTACTAAGTATTTAAAAAGTGGCTTGCCTCCAGGTTTCAGATGTCTTTGAAAGGTTTGGAATCTTTCTGAATTAATCTGAATCAATCTTTCAGATGGTGCAAGAGATACGATCCTAAAGAGGGGTGGTTAAAATGGATAGGTCACAAAAGCAGAGAAATCCCTGGCTCCAGACATTCACTGACTTCTTCTAGGATGGACACTGGACATTTACCATAAGGAATCTAACTGCTTGGGTGTTGGCTCAGTAACTGGAAGCCTGCTAGATAATAGCTCTCCCGTGTTCATTTCCTAATATTCTAGCTTTGGAATTCTCAGTGTGACCAAGGCTTCTCCTCCTATTTTCACTGCAGGAGGGGAAGTGTGCCCTTTACTCGTCCCTCCATCCCTGCCCCAGGACTTGTGCTTCCTTTGTCTGCCTACATATTTTCTTAATGGATCAGAGTGGGACTACTGTTTACTTACAATAGGGTGCCTTGCAACTCTGCACCAGACTTTTGTTCCAGTTCGACATTTAATACTGTGACTTCCTCACCCTACAAGACACAGGACGCCCCATGCTCACTACCAGCAGTGCAGTCTCTGCAGCCACATCAGTCTAGCCAGTTAAGCAGGTAGGCAGCCTCAGCAGCAAGCCAGGACTTGCATCTTAGTGTGGTGATGCTAAGAGCACTTGGGAATGCCTGGGAGCAAAGGATGAGGCATCAGGAGGAGATGATTTAGCTGAAAAGGCAACCTCAGGTCTAGCCATACCTACTTGCTTCAAAAGATCTGCCCTTTCCTTGATTCCAATCTCCTTTTTTATCTCTCGCCCTCGCTCTCTTTTTTAAGTGGGCAGAGCCAATAAGTCTTCTTTTGGCATTTGGCCTCAACTAAAGATGTACATCAAACAGAGTCCTCTAATTTCATTCTTCTCATTCTTCCTGTTGCCTATTTCTTGGCTTGGAGGTGTCCAGAACAAATGAAATGGGTGGGCCAGTTGGAAAGAGACGCTCATGGCCTTTTACTGGGGCCTCTTAGTCTTCCTAAGACACCGTTATCACACCATTCCCTCCAAGGGGCTCAGGCAACCATTGGTGGTAGGGGCACAGAACATCCTTCAGCCCAGGGGCCAGATTCCGTTTCAGAATAGCTCTCAGGGGCTGCATCCCAGTGGTGGGTGATGAGATTCTGCTTCGAGAGTCTGCTGGGAGCGTACCATCAAAGTAGCATTTTCAGTTTATTCAGACTTACAGGAAATATAGGTGACATGTAGGAAGCCCCTGAAGGGGATACCAAGATGGAGTCAGTATAAGATGCTTTTATAACCTATCAGTAACATACAGTATTTGGAGGAGGGGTGAAGGATCAGGTACACAATATCACATACACAGTATACTAGAGGCGCATGAGAATAAAATAAAAAGCTGGAATGGGGGTTGGACATCTCAAAGAGAAGAACCTTCAGGACAGGCAGACAATGAGCCAAAGGAGAGGCCTTTCAGGAAAGAGACATCAGCACTGAGAAACATAGAAACAGAGTGAATCAGAAGGGCCATCCTGGGCCATCTAGTCTGACCCCCGGCTCCAGCCAGCTCCGCTCTTGACATGCCTACCATGTACATGACCGGTCTATCCTTAAACACCCTCACAATTGGGGCTTCAACCACCTCCCGTGGAAGTCCACTCCATACCCTAGGAGTCCTAAATGTCAGGAAGTACTTCCTGGCATCCACCCTAAATCTTGGTTCCCTGAGCTTTGCTCCATTGGAATGCATCCTGCCCTCCATTGCAGGGGAAAAGAGGTCATGACCCACCTCTGCATGGCACCCCCTCATGTATGTTGCTAACAGGTCTCCTCTGAGTCTCCCCCTCTTCAGGCTGAAAAGACCCAGCTCCCTCAGTCTCTCCTCATATGGCTTTCCCTGCAATCTGGCCACCATCCTAGTGGCCCTTTGCTACATTTCTAAGACATATGTGGAAAGCAAGACTTATAACATGGATTCCTGTTCAGATCAGAAACCCCATCTTAAGTCTAAAGCTGATCTTACAGTGTCAGGCTTTTAGCAGCCATATTATGGCAGAGCTTTCCTTCATTTGGTCCTGACATGGGCAAGACCCAAGTACTAAAACAACACCATCTTGCTGTCAATGGAAACTCTTACTGCTGGTAACTAAGCTTTAGAAGCTACATATCTTTTGGAAAGTGGGGGAGGAAGGGGGAAAGAGTGCAAAGGCCAGAACTGGAGGGAAAGGGGTGCAGCTAGGGTGAAGAGACATAGGGAGCCCTGAAGGACTGGATTGGGATACTATGCCAAGTGTTCTTCACCCCAAAACTCCTTCCTTCTATCCTGCCACCTGTGTGAGGTAAGAGCAGCATGAAAAGGTCACCCAGGAGCCTCATGGTGAAATACGTGGCCTGAACTTTTCACCATGAATGGGGAACATCTAATCTCCATCTGTTCTTGGAGTACAGATCCCATTATCCCTGACCCCCGGCCATGCCTGGTGGGACTTATTGGAATTGGAATCTAGCAACATTTGACGTCAGGCAGGTGTTTGCCCTGCCAAACCAGCCAGCTTTCCTCAATCAGGTGCTCTCCAGTGGACTATAGCTTCCATCACCCCCAGCCAGCATGTTTCTTAGCTCTGCTGTCTGAAGTGATGGGAGTGATAGTCCTGCAGATCCGGAGGGCCCTGGGCTGGCTGCACTCGATATTCATCAGAAACAGACCACATTGCCCAAACCAGACGTCCCAGCTTCCAGACTGGCGCTAGCTGCTTGCACCATTGCTGTCTGGGATTTTGTCGTCATTCTCTCCCCCGATATGTCTCACTTTTTAAAGGGAATGGCCTGAGGGAAAGAGGAAACTGCAACTGGGATTTTTATTTTATTTCACGTTGTTCTTTTATTTGTATTTCCATCGTTCTCTGGAAAGTTTCCCAAGGGCCGGCAAAGTGCTCCTGGGATGCCCATGCCTGCCCTGCTCTGGCATGAGCGTTGGCTGTGAGGCTGAATTCCCCATGCAACATGCCTCCCTAAGCCAGCATCCTGCGAGAGACCCCGGTGGCAGCTGAGCACCATCTGACACAAGCACCTCATTGCGCCAGACTCTCATGGTGCCAAGGCCTGGAGAACACATCTTTGATTTTGGTGGAGAAGCAGGAATTCTCATTAACCCCTGTTACCTCCCTCCGGTGACGGTACCGCGGCTCTTTCCTCTGAGGAGAAGTTTGGCTTTCATCTGCAGATCTCAAACAGCAGTACAAATATAATTAAGTCTAACACTGCATTCCTGCATGGCAGAGATAAACGCTCTTTATTAAGCCTCTTTTCTGGATAAGTGGAGGTTCCAGGAGGGCAGGTGGCCCACCCAACATTGCTGGGGGTCAGAGGGAAAAAAATCTATGGGTTAGCTCCAGACTGAGTCATGTCTGAAGTAGCTCATGATTGACTTCACGCAGGGTCTTCTCCTTTAAGTGTGGCCAAGTCTGGATCCATTCCAAAGCCTTTTATCTGTCATGTCGTTTAATTCCAAGGGACAACGGTCAAGATGGAACAGCAAAGTATGGTAGACCTACAGTATGCTCATTTCCTTTTGTTTATTTTTGCTTTTGTATTATAATAGGTAGAGATCAAACCAGTCAGTCCAAGAGGAGATCCACCCTGGCTGCTCTTTAGAAGGCCAGATCCTGAAGATGAAGCTCAAGTACTTTGTCCGCCTAATGAGAAGGAAGGACTCCCTGGAGAAGAGCCTGATGCTGGGAACAATAGATGGCAAAAGAAGAAGGGATGGCAGAGGATGAGGTGGCTGGATGGAGTCACTTGGGTGGACTCCGGGAGATGGTGGAGGACAGGAGAGCCCGTAGGAATGTTGTCCATGGGGCCGTGACGGGTTGGACACGACTTCGCGACTAAACAACAACGTTATTATAGGTATGTCTTTGCAGGAGTAGACCAGGGTGGGCAGCACTTGGTCCATGAGCCGCAAGCAGTCCCACAGGCCTGGGCTGTGGTCCCTGGTGCCCCCAGCTGCCCCTGTGAGGGTGGCAAACGAAAGTGATGATTTTGCTGGCAGCATCCCAGGAGCACCGTTTGGCTCCCTGGTGTAGTGTGCCTTCTTCACAGTTTAACAGAGCTAATAGAAGTACCTCTTCTGAACTATGTGAAGTGCTATTTTCCCTTTGCTGTCAGCTTTCATTCGCTATTTTCGTTTCCAGAGAAGGTTCTGGCTTGGTAAGATACAGGGTCCACCAGTTCTTTTTTCTGATAGCTGCCATACTTCAAGAGCATCCTGAGAAGGCAAGACTCCCTTGAGAAGACAATCGTGCCAGAGGAAACTGAGGACGAGTGAAGAAGAGGAAGACCTACTATGAGATGGGTCAATTCCATAAAGAAAGCCAGAACCTTGTATTTGTAAGAGCAAAGCAGGGCTGACAAAGACAGGACATTCTGGACATCATTCATAGGGTCACCTTAAGTTGGAGATTACTTGACAGTATATAAGAACAGCAAACAGGATCGATTTACAGGAAAGTCTGGGAACCTGGAGCTTTAGCCATCACGCCATATTGGTTTCAGGATTGTTCATCAGGATAGGTTGAGCTTTGAGGACCACGATGTACTTGACATATCCTTGTGGATTGTGGCTTGCGGCTCACAAGTCTAGGGGAAGCATGTTCAGCTGGTGCCTTGCAAACCTAACCAAGAAAACTTTCGGTTAGCTCCAGGGTGATGAAAGGGAAATTACTGAGCCAACTATTAGGGGCAAAAACATGAGGAAGAAAAGAGGAAGTAAGAGAGCAGAGATGGAGCAGTCCACGTATTAGTGGCAAAGAAAGTCAGATGCAAAAGCGGGTTGGTCATATAACCCAGTCCTGCCAACACTGAGAGGCAGCTGCTACCCAGGAATTCAGGCAGCCCTGCAGCAAGATGCTTGGGATTGAATCTGGAACCTTCTGCATGCCAGGCCTGTGCCACGCCTCAGAGCTGTTGCCCCACATCTTTTGTATTTTTGTATTTAGTGGTAATTTATTATGTTCTATTGTATTTCAATGTATTTTATTGTGTTATAAGCCGCCCCGAGGCTTCGGCAAGGGGCAGCATAGAAATGTAATAATAATAATAATAATAATAATAATAATAATAATAATAATAATAATAATCTGCCATGGCCTTTTCTCTCTTTCCCCCTCTCCCTCTGCATCCCTTTATTCTGACTGCTCCACACCTTTTTCAGAGAACACAATACAGCACACACAAGGCTTTTGAAATTAGTTTGCGGGCTGCAGGTTGCCTTCCTCTGATCATGCAGATTAGCTGACTAAGCACTACAGTCCTTCCCTCTCACTGCACTGAGGTACAACCTTCCAGAAATTGCAGGTGTGGGAAGAAGGGAGCTCATGGGAAGCAGCCCAGTCCCAGTGGCATTTCCCTAGATGAATCCTTTGCCTTTGAGAGTCCTCCAGCTTTCAGTCAACCTCACCAAGTCTTGGCTTCTGCCAAGGGTTTTTTGTACAGTAAATTCCTCGCAGATTCAGCAATTCCCTGAATAGATGTATTGCTTTCTAAGAATATCATACGGCATGTGTCTGCCAGGCAGCTTGCCGAGAAATTCTTTTCCAACTAAAGTACCCGACAAGGCAGTTGCATTATGTGCTGCTGCAGGATGAGGGAGCTGCTTCCAATGGAAAGTACACTTCCATTTGGAACATAGAAGCTATCTTATTGGTCTGGTTATCTAGCTACCCACTGCCAGCCCTATTGTTAGGCTGAGTGGAGTGGACACCTTCAGAAGCAGATGCTGGCCAAGTGGTGGGTATCGGCAAGGTGCTGGAGCGCAGAGCTGTGTCCTGGCAACCCTTAACTTACCTGCTCCATCACCAGTGTGGAAGTAAGGTTCGAAAAACTCAGGCAAATGGTTGCTAAAATGACCAAGGGGATGGAGCGACTCCCCCATGGAGAAAGGTTACAACAGCTGAGACTGTGTGGCTTAGGGGGAAAATTGCGTAAAGGAAGGCATGAGAGAGGTGTAGAGAATTGTGCATGGTGTGGAGAAAGTGGACAGGGAGATATTTTTCTCCCTCTCTCTTAATAATAGAACCCAAACAGGTCAGCCCACGCAGCTGATTGGTGGGAGATCCAGGAAGGATGAAAGGAAGGACCTCTTCGCACTATAGAATTCTCTTCCATGAGATAGTGATGGACACCCATTTAGATGGCTTTTAAAGGGGATTGGACACATTCATGCGGAGAACTCTATCCATGGCTAGTTCTGGGGGGCCAGGTGCTACCTCCAGCATCAGAAGCAGCGTATCTTTATGTAACATTTGCTGGAAGATTTGGGTAGGAGGGCATGGTTGCACCCATAACCTGCATGCAGTTTGCTATTACATGAATAGAAAGCTAGCCTGGATAGATCCAGGATAACACTTCTTCTGTTCTTAGCTGCTACTCTGGTTAGTTTTGTATGTATAATGGGAGGCAACCACTTTGCCCTTCACCTCCAGAAATAAATTGTCTGCGGCAAGACAAAAAACAAAGTGTCTCGCCCAGCACTCATCTCTCTGCCTGCCAGCCTCTCTGTCAGAGGTGTTTTGCATCAGCTTCCACCTGATCTTGAGGAACTCCTGAAGGAAGAAGCAGCAACCTTGATGTTGCCCATACACAGTTAGCACCCAGCAGACTGGTAACCTGGTCCCCGTTCCGCTGCTGTAGCCTTGGTGTTGTCGTTCTTGTGCATTCATAGCAATGGTTTCTAAATTTCCTCTATCCATATCAATTCACATGCCTGAAAATTGTGCAGACCTGTGTCCTCTTTCAATCTCTCTTTTAGTCATGCATAAGGGCCAAAATGGAGATGTCCCTATATGTTCCACCTCCTTCTGATGGATCCCTAGTTGAGACCTAGAGGAGGGCTTCTCCACAGCTGCCACAAGGATCAAGAACCACCCTAAATTCCACTTCTGGCAAGCTTCTACACAAATGCCTAAGACCCTTGGTTTCCTGGGAGCATTTTTCACACTTCCTGGAGGTACTGGGTCCAGGTTTTGGAGGGCCTTTGGGCAAGATGTTCTCAAGGGGGTGGACACTACCACCTCATTGGTAGTGTCCACCAATCTTTTATATTGTTATTTATTATTGTTAATTTTATATTGTTATTTTTGTATTTTATTGTATTTTATTGTGTTGTGAGCCGCCCCGAGGCTTCGGCAAGGGGCGGCATAGAAATGTTTTAATAAATAAATAAATTGAGCCTACCTTCTCACCACCATAGACACCAGCTACTCTTGCTGGTGTTCGCCAACTTCCTCTCCTGCTTGGCCTTCTCTTGGAAAGTGAGCACAGCTGGGAGAAAGTCCACAAACACTTGCAGAATGAAGGTTGTGCAACGTGCAGCCTTCTTCTGTGCCATGGCAAAGGATGCCACACGTCTGTGTAAAAGGGATGCTGCTTGTACAGCAGTTGTGCTGGGTTCAGCTCCTGGTGAGTGCTGTGAGAATGCTGGCGGCCCTCACCAGGAACTTGGGCTCAGGGCCTCCATAAAGTCGACTGGCAGCCGGGGAGCCGAGTCCAGGGAGTCCCACAGACCATCACCCCCGAAATGGACCCTTTGCACACTTGCTTCACCTCCTCTGTCGTCATTGCAACCCCTTGCTCGCTTGATGGATGGATGGAAAGTGGGAAAACAAGTAGACAGAGGCTTCTCCGTCTTCCTCACCACGACTGTCTGGACTAGAGCAGCTCAAGAAGCAATGGTGAACAGGCGGAGTAACTCCAGGGGCCACTTCCCAGTGGGCCCCTGCTGGAAAGAGGGGCCATAGCATATACCCGGTTGTGCCTATGCTTAATGCAGGTCCTGCCCCCTGACACATCTGGCTGTTGCTGTCAATGTGGAGCTGCTCCACAAGTAATAATGTTAATGTCTAAAGGTGTATTTCACTGAGTTTCTGTAATAGCTAGATAGACCAATATACAGTGATAGCTAAACTGATGATTATTTAGATTTTGCAATCTGCTTCTCTGTTCTTTGATATCCTTGTTGAATGTACAGTTTTATTAGTTTAATGAGCTACCTTGGGCATTTTATAGAAAAGCAAAGTAGCCTTTCAAATATTGACAAATATATCAATAAATGAAATAAAGCCATGCCCACCCTGCACTGTGTTTCAACCCGGAGTCTCCATCCTTTTTAATCCAACACTGCAAAAGAAGCAGTTGCCATGGAGATCCGAGTCAGTAGCAAATGCTTGTGCCGATGCCCATATCCAGACTTAAAAACTGTTTTCATCTGTTCAGAGCAACATTCTGTGCATGAGCCACAAACTTGCTCCTCAAAGTTAAAAAAAAAAAAATCCGCAGGAAAGAAAGCCAACGATGCCTTGGTGGGAGGTTTGTCTGGCGTTATAATTGCTCCCTATTGGTGTTTGACACATCACAATAATTCATACCCAGCATCAGACCTGACTACCACCCAGCGTACAATTTTGCAATTCTGTTGCCGCAGCTATTTTTAAGGCTGCGCGTTCTCCTGAGCCTTCCATGTGTGCCGAAGCCAAGCCCTCTGGATGGAATGCAATCCTTGTGAATTATGTAGCAGAAGCACAAATGTTACAGCGAATGCAAGGCGGGGAGGCTCCAAAGGGCTTCTGCTGCAGTGCACCCTCCAAAGGGAGGGCAAAGCACCTTCGCAAGGGAGAGGGAAGGGGAGTGTGAGTCACTTTCCCCTGAGCCTTCTTGCCTCTCTGCCAGCTACATTTATTGCAAATGATCGCAAACCCGTGTTTGCAAGGTAAACACACTTCTGGAATATTGTCCAGGCTAAAAGCAGAGTGTAGGCACAGTGGGGAGTCAAAGGGAAATTACAGAGAGGAAGTCTCTGGCAGGCAAAGAAGGGTTAGGCTGGTATTCCCCACACACTCTTACATGGTTAAAAAATGGTATTCCTTTTTAAAGGAGGTTCTGTCTTATTGCTTGAGAACTGCAATGCCTCCAAAATATTGTTTTTACTCATTCATTCATTCATTCATTCATTCTTGCATTTCATTCTAGACCACCTGACAATAAAAGCTCTCTGGAAGGTTATAATCCATGTAAAAAGCTTTGCGCTTGTTGGTTTTCCGTCTGTGCCAGAACTTCCTGAAAAACTAGCACTCTGTATTCAGGTGCATCACAGTACAGCTGGCCCTGCAGGCTGGGAAAGATGGGAGTTGTAGTCTGACATGTGGAGGACATGAGGTTAGGAAGGTTGTTTTTGATGTGTACTTCATGCACTTTCGTTTGCTTTGTCCAGCTAATCTTTGACCTGGCTTCAGTTATGGAGTCTCTTTGCTCCCCGAGAGATCCACATTCCCACAGCCTGAGCCCTTTCCACACTCATTTCCCTGCAGTTCAGCCTCCATTTCCATGTCACCCAAATATTCTTAGCTTCCGCCCAGCCCCCATCTCTTCCTTAGGTCCAGAGAAACTATTTTTCCTATTCTTCCCCAGTGAAGGGTGCAGCACCTTCTGGTGCCCTTTCAATCTGCCGCTGTTGACGTCTGTCCGCACACTGCCTCTTCAGGACTTTGGCAGTTTCCACGAGGCAATTCCCAATTATGTAAATAAAATAAGGAGCGTGTCATGTGTAAAACAAGAAGGGTCATTCGTCTGCTTCACTTGGCACCAGCTGAAGGCCTCAGACAGAGCGCTGCGTTCCACTTTGGCTGGCGCTCTTCATGGAAAGACACAGGCGAATGAATGGGAGACGGCAATGGATTTCCCCTTTAAAAGAAATGAGCGCTGTCTTGAGAAAGAAAGCCTGTTCAAAGGGCAAGGGGAAACTGAAGAGGTGACAGGGCTTACCACTAGCACTTACTTCCCCAGGCTGAAATTCTCCAGCCATGCTCAGCTGTAACTCCTAGCAGCCCCAGGCCCCTGGAGAGAGGAAACGGTTGCATTAGTCTGGCTGAAGTGTCTGCCCCAGGTGGGAGATGCTGGGAAGTGATGCCATGAATTAAAGCCTTCCAAAATGCCCTGCATGTGACAACCCCCCTCAGTGATTCTAAGCTCAAGGCTCTGGCTTCCTTTATGGAGTCCATCCATCTCACATTTGGTCTTCCTTTTCTTCTTTTTAGAAGCATTTTAGACTCTCCAGGGAGTCTCACTTTCTCATACTGTGCCCAAAGCATCACATCACAACAACTTACCCTGTGAGATAGGTTAGGTGAAGAACTAGCGACAGGCTCGACACTGAGCTTCAGGGGGACTAGAACCCAGGTCTCCTGAGTACTAGTCTAATGTTATAGTACATCAGCTCCCACTGGCAAGGTATCAGAGAACTGCGCTCTGTGTGCCATGAAATTTGCCCTGCACCTTCTGCATTGGCTTGCTTATGTCACTTCTACTTTACCCCAAAGCTTTCTGGGTGGTTCAGAACCATTAAAGCCACCCATTTCAACATGATAGACTAGAATGCCATGATGAATAGAATGCACTGTTCCCCAAATATAGTGCAAGGGAGAGATGAATCCCCAGTGCCAAACAGAACTCAGTTGCTGGTCAGCTTTTGTGCATGCAATGGAATAAGGCTATCAGTGGTGACTCGTCACGACCCCCTGGGGTCAGGGTTACAGAATCCTGAAAGGGTGTCAAGGGTGCAAATGCTTTTGGGGCAGTGAATCCATCCCTCCATAGGTCCTGATCTGAACCTCAGAGTTCCCAAGAAGACGCCCCTCCTTTCCGCAACCTTTGATCATTTGTTCTTTCTTTTTAAAAATGGTTTTTCCCACTTAAAAATGCCTTTCCTAAGGCTTAGTTACTGGCAAATTGAAGTTTTAATAGGCTGGGATTTGGGGGGCTGGGGGCACACCCCTTTTGCCTTCAGTCCCACTCCAACTGGAATGTACCCCCACCAAAAAAATAAAATAATCCCTGGGGAGCTTCTCCAAACTGGAATTTGGTCCCTGGGATGTAAGAGGTTGGAACCTTGGACCCTGTTCTTTGTTGCAATCCAGCATGCTTGATCTTAGATTCCCTACAGAACATCCTCTTGTGCTTTACCTCATGGGACAAAACCACCAGACAGCAAACCTGAAAATCAATAGAGCAATGTGATAAAGACATGTCAGAGCCAGGCAGCTTCCGTCCATAATAAGGAGGAAGATGATGAGGTACATCTAAGTTAAAATGATCCACATTTCGGCAGATTCCAAGGCTGGTTTCCTGTAATGCATTGTAAGTAGTACTAGCTTTGAAGAGGGTCCAGACACTACAATTTGGCTCAAAATCCAAAATGTTTGGATGAACCGCATGAACACTGAGATTCATTCTGGAATATAATTTTCAAAAGCTGCTCCTAATATGAGTGTACCCACCTTATACATGGGGACTGCAGGTGGCACAGTGGTTTCAACCACTGTGCTGCTGGGCTGGTGGACTGAAAGGTCGCCGGTTCGAATCTGCCCAATGGGGTGAGTTCCCGTTGCTCCGTCCCAGCTCCTGCCAACCTTGCAGCTCGAAAGCATGCGAATGCAAGTGGATAAAAAGGCACCACTTCGGTGGGCAGGTAACAGCGTTCCGTGCACCTCGGTGTTTGGTCATGCCGGCCACATGACCACGGAGACTGTCTGCGGGCAAGCGCTGGCTCCCTCGGCCAGGAAACGGAGATGAGCACCGCCCCCTAGAGTCAGGCATGACTGGACTTAATGCAAGGGGAAATCTTTACTTTTACCTTTACCTTACCTTATACACAATTTCCCCAAATGTGCACATTTTGTATCCATTGTTTTTAAATGAAAGAACCACATCACGAAATTTGGAAAGTGCTATAAGCAAAGGATTATTGTGTTCCAGTTCATATATTGGTCATGGAGAGTAAATTCTGCTGGTTCATATTAGCATGTGAACCAAACCAATTTCATTCCATCCCTATTGTTGTTACTAGTGATTGTTACTAGTGACAGCGTATTGTTACTAGTATTGTTACTAGTGATAGCGATGCATGTTTTATCGATTCCAAAGAATAAACTAGGCTACAATCCTGTGCACATTTAAACCAAAAAATAAAAAGGTTTAAATGCAACAGTCAACATGCCCGAACCAGTTGTAGGATTTTTTTTCTAACAAAATATGCATAAGATTGTACCCTAAATTTAGCAATTCCCCTGAGCCTAGGGATTAAAAGACAAATCTATATAAAAACTGGCAACAGTATTTGATCTGGCCAGCCACACCATGGCATTCATCAACTTGGATTTGGCCAGCCTTCCCTCTCATGCGTGAATCCACATGATGCAGCCCACAGGGAAGGTCTCTGGGTTACTGTTACAGCTTCAAGCCCCCAGTTGGCCTCTGCAGGAACAGCACAGAACGGAATTCCCAAAGCTGCAAATGGATCAGGAAAGATGCAGGGAAAGTGATGCGTGTTTGGTTTGAGGGCCAGAGGACTGTTCTCCTGTGCCTTCTCTTAAGGGGATCCTACCTAGAGTTGTCCGTTGGATTAAATACAACATAGTCAATTCGTCGAAGCTTTTGCTTAATTAATAAACTGCATCTCAAAAGGGTGGCTGTGAACAAAAAAGAACTGTTCGAACTAAAGCATTTGCTTGCTGCAAATATTGAGACAAGACACGAAAGTCTGGGGAAACTGAGGCCACAAGTTTGGTAATTCACCCAGAGCAAAATCTCCAGCGTAACCTTCAGGAAGCCTTCGTAATTTATGCTGCAGCCACCTGGTGGCAATTCAGCCCAATAACCCAGACCCTGCATTGTGAGTCTTCACTCCCTACTCCTGCTTGAGGGACGCCTTCCTGCACGATTGCTGCCCCACCCAGGATTCCACAGCCCTGAGTGGGTGACACAGGGGAGCCTCCAAGAGGACCTGCATCCCACCCACCTCTGACCCCTGGTCCGATCACTGTGAGGGGGCAGTCTCCCGATCACCTCCCAAATATCCACCAGAACAAGTCTTACACTACACAGCTCTGCAAAATTATGACCAATCTTTCCTTAGTCAATGGAAAAGCTACTCCGCTTCCTCAAGTATAGATAGAACCTCAGGCCCATGGGCCAAATCTGGCCCGTGGGGGCCAATGAGACAGACATCCTTTTCACTACCCCATGCCCTTGCTCTTGCCCATTGGGTGGTTTTCTGGCTTTTGCACAATTTTCCCCCATTCTGGAAACTGGAAATACTTCTCCTAAGCCTTGGTTACTAAGCTACAATCTGTTGGTATTTGGGGGGTGGAGGTCTCCCTTTTTGCCTATGGTCCGATCCATGTGGCCTCTCCGCGGGAGAGTATGTCTGGAACAGAATTCTACTTCAGGCTGAGATTCGGCTCCCTTGCTGCTGGACATGAGAAAATTCTCACTGACGCAGCCAGTCTGCCTGTGTGCAGAATTCCTACTTATGCAAGAAGGGCACCTTGCACTGTGCCTGCACTGGGTGCGTGGGAACTGCAGGAAAGCAAGGAGAGGACATCCTGCTCAGGGCAGGGTGCATTCCAATCGGCCTGGTAGCCCCAACACACACGGCAGTCTTGCTTGTCTGCACCACAAGCCCAGATCGCTCGGTGTACCTGAACCCTTTGCCATAGGCAGACAGGTTTTACATTGCTGCAATTCCCACACGTGATGTGTAGTGTGGCCACTCACAGAAAGAAGGACCATGTCATCAGAGCAGAGGGAGGAAATGTACCAGTTGACGTCTGGGCCCAATGCTGGTTGTGTGCTGGTTATGACCTATAAAGCCCTAAATGGCTTGGGTGCGGGATACCCAAAGGAGCACTTCCTTCCCTATGTGCCTCCTGCCCCTTGAGATCTGAGATGGAGGTTCTGCTCCAGGAGCCCTTCCCTTTATGATTGAAGGAGGGAGAGTACCCAGAGGAGGGCCTTCTCTGTGGTGGCGCCCCAACTATGGAATATGCTCCCCAGAGAGGTCCGCCTTGGCACAAACATTATATTCTTTTCAGTGTCAGGAAAAACTCTTTTTATTTTCCTGTTATGTTAATGTTTCATTGATTTTAACTGGGGTTTTAGTATATTAATGATCAGATGCTGTGGGGTTTGTTTTATTCTATTTATTCATTGTAAGCTGTCCCAAGATGTTCTGTAGGGGGCGGGATAGAAAAACTTTTAATGAATAAATGCAAATAAAATAAATTTGTATCATGATTTCTGTGCAGATGCAAATGTAGAAATGCTGTGTATTATTTAAATTGATATACAGAACAGTTCAATATGGTGGAGAAGAGTAACCAGGTGAGTTGTGGACTGGCTCCATCTGCTCTGCAGGTGCTAAGCAGAGATGAGTTTTTGACTTTCAACCAGACCTGGCCTTGATGCCTCCACAAACAGGGGGCGCCTTCAAGGAAAGGACAGCCACCTGTCCTCCGTGGAGTAGAGCACCTGGCCGCACCTCAGCAGTGGCATCCTGTCTTCCTGTGTCCACTGAAGGAAATTCCTCTTATTAACAGCAGGATGAAGTGGCAGTGGAATAGAGGAAGGCAGGAGCTGGTGTCTGAAAGGCATAGCGAGAGTTTTAAAAACATCAGGCAGCAAATGTCTCGGCTGGCCCTGTTCGATGGCACCTGCCACTTGCAGGACTCCTCTCAACGGACTTTGTTTCATTTACTCAATTAATTCTGCAAAATTCTTCACCCTGGAAAAAAATCTCAGCAAAAGAGAAATGCATGCACGGAGTGGGAGGGAATGATTGAATGGAGCAATGATGTTTACACACTAAGAAAGGGATTCCAAACCATCAGAAAACACTTCAGCTGCTGGAAACTTTGGCTGACAGCACTGTAATCAGCAGCCTCTCTGGAGAAAAGAGAGTGCGCCACGGCCCTTACAGAATCCAAGGGAATTTTCCAGCCTCACAGTGGAGAGAGCAACCCACGCCCCTCTACGCTAATGCAAGAACTTTTCTTCTCCCACCCGCTGCTTTTTGTATCAACTAGCCTGATGAAGAGATCGGGAGAACCCAAAGGATGGCACATTTTTGTGAAATGTTGCTTGGTTCTAATAGAGCTATTGCCTAGCTGTGGATTTTGGATTCCCACCATCCCCATGGACCAGCATGTAGATCTTTGTTGCTCTAGTTGCTGTTGAGAGCTGGTGTGGCATAAGGGTTAGAGTGCTGGACTGGGAATCAGGAAGCTGCAGGTTCGAGTCCCCGCTCAGCCATGGAGCTCACTGGGAGATTCTGGGCCAGTCACAGACTCTCTGCCTAACCCTCCTCACAAAGTTGTTGTTGTGCAGATGAGATTGAGAGGAGGGGGATTTGTAAGCTGCCTTGAGTTCCTTGAAAGGTAAAAGGTGGGGTATAAATATAATCAATGAATGAGCAAATGCAGAAGAAGCTTAGCACCAATGCAGAAGGCAGGCTCAGCAGCAAAGGCTGGCATGTTGGCTATGGGCCAACAACCCAGCTGGAGACGCACACACAACACTTCCCTGGACAGGCTTCTCCATTTCACCATCGTAAGAGCCAGTGTGGCGTAGTAAGTAAGCGCGTGGGACTGGGACTCAGGCGATCTGGGTTCTAGTCCCTATTCAGGCATGGACCACACTGGGTGACTTTGGGCCAGTCACAGACTCTCGGCCCAACCTACTTCGCAGGGCTGGTTTTGCGAGGATAACGTGGAGCTATGAAAACTGCCTTGGGTTCCTCACGGGAGGGGGAATGGGTGGGAAATAAATGCAGTAGAATAGCAGTAACTGAACTATGCCCAGTTGCTGGCCCATCCCTCTCTGGCACAGATATAGATGTAGATATAATGCGTACTGAGCAAACCCACCGTCTCACCCCTTCCATGCAAAACACATGAAAGAATATGAAAAGAAAATGTGTGTTAGCCCTGTAACTTGGAAGCCTCAGTGGATGCCCCCAAATGCTTAATGTTTTTCCAGACTGCCCGGAAAGAAATGAAATTTGGCACACATGTGGCCCAAGACACAGTGATGATTAGGAAAGTCTGAAAATGGGACAATTTTCTGCACCTGGGAGTTGGCACGTGAGCTGGTCTTCCAGCACAGAGTGAGCCAAAGTAGCAGCCTGGCTGGAATGCTTTATTCCCATGGCCTCTGCAGGATTAGATTTTGGGGGAAGGAGTATGGCCGGTAGTGGTCAGGAACATAGTAATGCATCCACGTCTCTGGAATGGGAGTTTCCTTCAGGGCGTATAGCTATTGGTTGGATCAAATCACTTCTTCAGCACAAGGGATTGGAAATATTTGAATCCAAGCCTATAGCTAAGTAAAGATTGACATCTAGATCATTACCTAGATCAATATTAATATCAAGAGTCAAATACCAACATAGATGTAGAACAGCCACAATATGTAGCTGGTTAGTTAAGAAGAATTTTGATCAATCAAAAGGTGGCCTCCAGTTACCTGAAAGGTTTAAGAGAAGTGCTTGTCAAAACTGCAAATGAGCAAACACCATCTTGAAAGAGCAGGGCACCCCTTTACGATCATCTTTAATATCTTCTTTCTTCTCCTTTTGCCCAGTCACACTTCAAAACCAAAAGGATCTCCAAAAGTATATAAACTTATCTCCTGTCACAGCTGTGCCCATTCAGAACTCGGAGGAGTTACAAAAAATGAGCCAGCCCTACTATTAACTGTTTATTGTGGTTCTTTAATCTGGATAAAGTTTGCAGCCCTAATTCTTATGAAATCGTTCACATTTCTGATCAAGTAATTGGCCAAAGTGGAGCAGTGGAAGAGCTGGACCTCATAAATTGGTTTGCAATATGTCTGGATCACTGTAAGAAGTAGTTTTTCTTTTTCCTTCTTAAAGGATAGAATATAGAATAAGTTGCTTTCACAGTTTTAAAGGCTGCCTGTTTCATTGCCAAGTGACACGATCCTGTACGCACTCAGGCTCTCCAATCCTATTGACTACAATGGTGTTTCAGTTGTGTAGGACTGCAGCCCTAATATTTCCTATACGTTCTCAAATTGAGTTGGCAGACATGAAGTTCTCACAATGATGTTGAAATTACCTCTGTAGGAATATCTGATGAAACACTATTTTTTAATATGGAATCTTGGCCCAGACAAGCTATTTTGTAACTAAGGATCATGCAGGCGTTGGGTCTATACAGCGTTCAAAATTCCACAGAATGGAAAAATGGATAGGATGATATTGTGCAAGCCCATGTGGAGTCAGGATGCTGCAAGATCCTGCTGCTCATTTTATTGATTCACGTTAGTATGCAAAACTCACAAGCCTTCCTCCAGCACTTTTTGGGTACTGAAGCGAAATACAACTGCCTAGGCTGACCGCTTGAGAACTTCCCAAACAAAGAGCATCCATCATGGAAAGAGGACACAGAGGTGCAGATCCTAATTTATATATCCATGTGTGTGTGTGCAAATTTAAAAATAATTGCTATCATTTACTGTAAATAGAAATGCAGGATAACTCAACCCAGCAAGGAAATCTGCAACCATTTGCCTTGTTCTGGCTACAGTCCAGGGTTCTTGATGGGCAGTCTTACAGCCCAGTTCTTCTTTATCTTTAAACAGGACTTGGACTGGGCAGACCTTCAAATAGGAGGAAACAGAGGACAGTCCTCTATTTAACGGGCTGCCAGAGGACTGTTCTCTGCAAAAAGGGAGCCACCCTAAAGCACTATTACATCAAGATCAACACGGGTGCATACAAGCAACCTTTTCATCTTCTTCATGGTCTCTGAGCTGTGGAAAGTCTTGTCTCTAGTATGGCTCATTCCCTCCACCTCCAGTTGGTCCTCTCTGATCTCTTCAGTGCTGTATCTTCACCAAGGCAATGATGGAGGGCAGGGATAGGCAATCTTTTCTTTGCCAAAGACTGTATTCCACCCTGGATATTCTATCAGGGGCTGTAAATCATAGAATCATAGAACAGTAGAGTTGGAAGGGGTCAGGAAGGCCATCAGGTCCAACTCCCTGCTGTTGCAGGACACCAATTTACACCATCCCACTCAGCTGGCTGTCCAGTTTCACCTTGAATGTCTCCAGTGGGGGAGAGCCCACCACCTCTCTAGGCAGCTGGTTCCACTGTCATATTGCTCTGACAGAGAGGAAGTGTTTCCTGATGTCCAGCCTGGATCTGGGTCGTTGCAACTTGAGCTGGTTATTCTGTGTCCTATGCTCTGGTATCAGCAAGAAGAAATCGTGACCTTCCTCCTTGTGACAGCCTTTGAGATTCTTCTAGAGGTACCTCATGCTCCCATCAGGCTTCAAGGCTAAACATACCCAGTTCTCTCAGTCTGTCCTCATAAGCCAGCAGTTACAGGGGCCAAAGCCAGTGATGGGCAGTTCCAAAGACAAAAGGGGCTGGATCATTCTTTTTCTTTCTCTTTCTGCTGACCTCTCCTGCTCTCTCCCTCTTCCTTTCCATCCCACAGGCAGCCAAGGAAGGTACAGTTCACTTCTCCCAGAGATCGGAACTGGTCACATGCAGAAGGCTTTTGACCTTTAACTGAGGGCCACCTGAATTTAGCTGGCCCATCCCTGATTGCTTTGTTTTGTTTTTATGCATTGTGATTAACTGCCCAGAGAGCCTTGGCTATGGGGAGGTCTTGAAATGCAGCAGCAGCAGCAGCAGCAGCAGCAACAGCAGCAACAGCAACAACAACAACAACAACAACAACAACAACAACAATAATAGCATGCCTTGTCTTTCTGCTGCCTAGCAAGTGAACAGGAACAGCCCCTTTCCATGCGACCACCGTGGAAGCTCCCAGGTGGTCTTTTCTGTTCCTTTTCTGGAAGACCTCTGGCATCTTTACGTCCACTTCTGCTTTTCCAAGTGACGCATCATGAGTGCCCATGTTATGATTCATTGAGGTTATCGGAATGAGAGGGAATCCTCTCTGACCCTTGCAGACAAATCCCTGTCTTGGAAGCAGCCACTATCTTTGTATCTTTGCAGATCCAAACCAAGTGGAATGCAGCCCTTGTCCAAGCCTGGATCTGCATATCATGGCTTAAGCCCCCGTCTGTTCTTCACACTGCACTCATTTACCCCCAGTCTGATCCTGCAATTATCCCTAATCTTATCTTGGAGCACTTTGAAATTTGGGTACCAAGTAGTGCATTTTGAAAACTCAGCCTCAAAAGTCAGGAGAACCAGTGTGGTCCCAGTAGTGTTGGACTGGGACTTGGGAGACTAGACTTCTGGTTCCTCTTTAGCAGTGAAGCTTGCTGGGTGGGTTTCGGCTAGTCACTAGTTCTCAGCCTAGCCTAGTTCACATGGTTGTTGTGAAATGGAAAGGTGGATCATGCCTTGGGTTTCTTGCAGCAAACAAGGAAGGATGTCAGTACAAGGACTAAGAAGAACTGGGCTGGATCAGACCAGAGGCATATCTACTCCTGCATTCTGTTCCTGTCTTCTGTGGCCAACCAGATGTCTGTCCTAGGAAGTCCATAAGCAAGCCATGAATCCACCATCTCCAGCAGCTGACATAGTGAGGGGTGCTGCCTCTGATGCTTGTGCCAAGGTGGACTTACCAGGACTCAGGCCATCAACTGAGTGGCCCTACAGATATTCTAATCCAAGAACTGAGCTGCCATTCAAGACATGACCAGCTCAGTCTTCCCTGTGGAATCCTCAGCCTCCCAGTAAAAATGATCGATGGAACATGCAGCTTTGTGGTTTCCAGAAGGAACTAGGAAGCTCTGTTTCTTTCCATAGCACCAACATTCTTAGATATGTTATAACCATAGAAAAAGCCTTCAGATCTGGAAGGCCCGATTAAGCTTGTAGGGTTCATTCATGGATTTCTTTTATGGGGTATTCATATTCTCCAACATTCCTCTTATGGATTGAGATCATTGATCCTTAGGTGTCCATTTGCACATTTCCTCAAAAGAAGCATTTACCAAAAACAAAAGGGGAAAAAGATGTCAATATATAAAACATTTGCCCACATAAATTTATAATCATGCACATTTAAAATAATAATTATAATTGGACTATAGGTCACCCTATGGTCAAAACCCTATTTTCTAGCAATCCCAGCCTTCTCCAGTCTGGCTCCCTGACATATTTAGGACTACAACTCCCAATGGCCATCCCAGCAGGAAATGATGGGCATTGCAATTGGACACATCTGTGGCCTCTATGTTGAAGAAGGCTGGTTTAGTCTGTTGTAACACTGGAAGGAGCCTGGTTTGTATCCTCACTTGTTGGGTAAACTTTGGCCAGCCACATATCTCTTGATCTAACCGACACCGCAAGGGTTGTTGCAAGAATAAATGCAAAGGAATACATATTCCATCCTGAGATCCTTGGAGGAAAGGTGGGGCACGGACCAATGTACTTGTTAAGAATGTACACCATTCCTATTTCCTTCCTCATCTCTAACCACAGCTGAGATTCAGAGGAGAGGACTTTCCAAAGAAGGAGCATCCCCACGGAGGAGTCCCTCTTGTTTGATCCTGCATAGTGAACTTCTCCTGGTACAGAAATAAAAAGAAGAGCCTCTGAAGACCTTAAGATACGGGCAAGTGGGTACAGGGCAGGGATGTTGGAATGTTTTTGGCTGAAGGGCTGCATTCCATCAGATGACATCAGGGGTGACTTTCCAATGGTGGAGGGACAGGGCCAAAACACTCCAAAACACCAGCACAAGGTAGCTTAAAATTCCATTGCCAGTAACTAAGCATTGGATGGGGGTATTTCAGCCTTTTCAAATTAGGGATGGGTGAAGAACTGCACAAACTTCCAGAAACCACCAAACAAGTGGTCGCCAGGGGAAAGGGGCCAGAGTAAGGGGTCATGGGCATCTGGGGATCTCCAGCAGGCCAGATATGGCTCTCTGGTCTAAGGTTTTGCATCCCTGCTATAGAGGTGTAGACATTACTTTTCAGAAAATGGCATAGGATGGTATTATAAGCCACAGTAGCTTGACACCAGCCTGTTGGACTGCTCAGGCCAATAGTCACAGCAATGGACAGAAACAATGGATGAGCTAGAAATGCAGGTGAACCTCAGACATAATCACTGAGGCTGCATCTGGACATTACTATTGTTACCTGAATACCCTGTCCTTCTTCCTCTTGGAAGGAGCCAAGACAGCTTACAAGAGTCTCCTCTTCTCATTTTATCCACACAACAGTCCTGCGGGGTAGATAAATCTGGGACCACAGTCACCCAGTGGGCGTCATGACCAAGTGAGGACAAGAGCCTGGATCTTCTCAGTCCAAGCACTTGATACACTGAGCCACATTGCCTCTCAAGCAGCAGA
Source organism: Varanus komodoensis (assembly GCF_004798865.1). Lineage (NCBI taxonomy): Eukaryota > Metazoa > Chordata > Lepidosauria > Squamata > Varanidae > Varanus > Varanus komodoensis. The sequence goes on from NW_025336296.1 coordinate 1,234,396, forward strand.
ATAAGGCGGGAAGGAATGGGTTGGGGTTGAGGTTTGGGACTGGATGGACTGCATTTGGACTACGGGGAAAAGAGGCCTCTTCTGAATTGCCCCCCTCCCATCTTTGCTTGCTTGTAAAGAATTCCCTGCAAATGGAAAACTAATGTCTTGGAAAGATTCTAGCTCAGCCCTTTCCCAGCTCTACCAGTTTTCTGTTTGCAGGGAGGTCTTAAACTTAGGGACAGATTCAGAAATATCCCCCACAATCCTTCCATCCATCCTAGCTCCTGATTCTCTTCTTATGTAGACCATTCATAAAGCCTGGGGTGCACCATCCCTGCCCCCATCCTTTCCATCTCCCCCTCCTGACTTCTTTTTATGGACTTCTGAGTTTTACCAGGTCGTTACAATGCCTTTAATTGTTATGAGCAGTGGTTATCAATATTAACAACTTGTTAAAATAATGAAGTACCTAAAAATAGGCACCACACCAAACACATTAAGCCGACATGCCCTGCCCCAGCGGGTTACAGTCTAGTTTCACCAATGCTGGGGAATTTTGCCAGGGTTTTACAGCTCCCATGCAAGCGCTTCAACTTGTCATCTTACACCGCAACAAGACTCCCAACATCTTTTTTGGTTGGTCGGGGGGAGATGTTTACTCAGCAAAAGAGAAATTAATACCAGGTTTCGATGCCTTTTGTGGTTCCTTGGGAAAGAGTCCCACATTTGCTGCACCCACCCGTTTGCAAGCGCTGACTGTGTTTTTCGTAGATGGCATCTTGTTCTCGCTCATCGCTAACCAAATGCTCACCACACCCAAAGCAATCCTGCAAAATCTCCGTCGGGACCGCACTGTCTCTTGGCTAAAATTTCAGCGTGCAGTGAGACATTCTGCCTGAGAGCAAGCAGCACTGAGCTTTCAAAAGAGCAATTACTGTACAAAGGCAGAAAAAGCATCACTAAGCAATGGGGTGGCTGGCTGAGATTATTTAATCTTACATGGCAGACAATATTGGTCTGTCTTTGCTTCAGAGGCACACTGCTGGTTCCTGTCAAATATCTCACTGTTTAGAAATCTTCATTCCAGAAGGCCTGGAAAGAACCCCAGGATGGTCTGCTTGGAGACCTTCTTGGCTTTCGGCTGGCTTCAGCTCCTTTCTTTGGGAAAGAGGAATCAACAGGAATGCTTGGAGCACATTGCTTGCCCAGCTCAAGTTTTTTTCATACTCTTGGGCCATGAGGACACAGGGCCAGCCGAATTTTACAAGCAAAGCTTTGCCTGGGGAGGGAGAGTTAATTTTAAGGACATGACATGACACAGCTAAATCTACCACATGACCAGAGACCCTGGGACAGAGCTCGTGAACTGAGTGATGTCACCCCATGGGCACACTGGGAATTTAGACCAAAAGAAGCTTCCTTCTATAGCCACAGAAGCAGTACTTCAGTAATGGAGCCCAAGATCAGGGCCTTGGGACATCCGCAGCAACTGTAGTGATGGCTGGAGCATCCTGGGAGTTGTGGACCGTTTTTTTTCTCTCTAAACTTTCCTAAGATTGCACCCTTAGTCTCTACAACTGAAGATTGTCTAAAAAAATTGAAAATGAGTTGTGGGCAATAGAGCTTGTTTAGAGCTGCCATTTTTGTAGATTGTCAAGCCATAATGAGGCCCAACCTCCAGTAGGAAAGGAAGAGGAAGTCTGAAGGAACATCCAGGCTAGAGGACAAACCTGTCCCAGTCTCTTTCTCTCACATCAATCATTTGCTGGCTTTCCATGCAGCTTTGCCCCTTTTCTAAACTGTTGGGAGACTCCGTTACTGGCACTGGGAGATGAAGTGCCTGTAATTTGGGTGGCCTGGCCCTTTCCTTTTGGCCCTGTGGGATGCTGGGCTCTGAGAAATTCTCTGAAATGGACTTGAGCTCTTGGAGTGAAAGGGTTCTGCAGCCTGCTTTCTCTTTGTCACATTTGCTGCCATTGACGATCACAGCTACCTTCTGGTTCTGGCTGTCGTTACGCGCCATCAAGTCCTCTGACTTGTGGCAACGCTGTGACTGAATGCCCTTCCGAATCTCCTGTTCTTGAGAGCCCTGCTCAGCTCCATTTCATATTCGGTCTCCCTCCTCTTCTTCTGCCTTTGACTTTCCCTGGCATGATTATCCTCTCCAGTGTGCCTTGCCTTTTTATGAGGGCGTCCAAAGTAGGACATTTTGCCATTTTTTGGAAATATAAGGATGGTCCATAGAACCAAGACACTATAAGGAAGGTCCATAGAGCCAAGCAGAGAAAAACATATTGGCATGTAGGATGCATCTGGCTCAGAGACCCAGATGCTTCTTTAAAATGCCTGTGCTCTGTTCCAAAGGGGCACGTGGTCAGTGGGGAAAGGGACGGCCAAACTTGGCTGGAAGGCAGGAGATCATGAACAAATGGATGTGCAGAGAGAGCAGGATACTTTTCAGTACGATGCAGAAATCTGTCCTTTTTCAGAAGTGTCCTTCATGCCCCAGTCGAATGCATGAAGGACGGAGCAGGCTGACATATCCTGAATGTACCCTTGATGACATGCTCAAGAGGTCTGTCCGTCCTTCCTTCCTTCCTTCCTTCCTTCCTTCCTTCCTTCCTTCCTTCCTTCCTATTTATTTAAATGTATACTGTTCACTCAGTCATGTCAGCTCTCTGAACAGGTTACATTCAATCAAATCCCAAACATAATACAATATATTAAAACCAAGTGCCGATCAATAAAACAGTCCAATTAAACAATAAGTAAAGCTAAACAAAACAATGTGCGATGTAATGGTACAAATTAATAAATACAAGATCCCAATAAAAGCAAATAAAGACAAGAATCGAAGCAAAGAAGTAAAGCAAAGACCTGGCTGTAGATGTTGATAATGATAAAATGTCATTTAAACATTAAAATGCTGAGCAAATAGGAAAGTTCTTGCCTGGTGCTGGAACAAGAACACCATTGGTGCCAGGCAAACTCCTCTGGGGAGCAGATTCTGTAAGCAGGGAGCCACTGCCAAAAAGGCCCTTCCCCATTTAGCTACCCTCTTCACATGCTTTAAAGGTGACTCCTGGAGAAGGACCTTCAGCGACGACCTTAAGGCATGGGTAGGTACATATGCACTTAGGTACTTATGCCGCCCACCCCTCGGCAACCATGTGTGTGAAAAGCGTGATCGGCTCTTGCACACAGGAGTTCCACACAATCCCGTGGGGTCACCCTCATGGTGCAGGTGCCTGTGCCCAAAATGCAGGCATCAGTGACAGTGGCGTCTGTGTGCCCATGGGGCCCTCCCTGTCTCCCCCAGTTGGCCTTAGGCAGAGAGTGTACCTTTTGAATAGGGCTTCAGGCCAAAGATCAGCCAGCCAGGAAAAGCTGCAAGGCGACTTGCTCCAATGAGGCTCAAAGTGTGCTCCTTCATCTTGAGGACCACCTCAATCCTCCCCTCCACAAAAGCATGGGATGAGTCTGTCCGGGCACCACTGCACTCCATTCCAGAGCCCACCTGTGCATTTTCCAGCATCTCAGGGTGTTGGGGTGAGGGATGTCTTGGGCAGCTGAGGAGCTAGCTGAGAGGTTCCAGCTGCCCACCAGAACAGCTGGCGTGGCCGGGATTTGACATCCACGGGTGACATTAACTTGCAGCACCATGGTGCAGGACAGGCTTATATGCAGGAGGGCCCTGGTTTGACCCTTCACATCTTCAAGACAGGCTGGGAACAGCCTGAGAACTGCTGCCCATCTGTGTTCTGAGCAGGATGGATCAATGGTAGAAGGTGGTAGTATAAGGTCATTTCAGATTAAACGTTTTCTTCACCTCGGTTTGAAGATCACACCCCCTCCCTCTGGGCTGGACCGGCAGTTCTACAATGTGGATGTCTCCCAGTTTGGGTCTCCAACTCATTTACTGGAGCTGGGCCATGCTTGTCCCTAGGAAATACCCTCTCCTGTTGTAGCACATTTGGGAAAATGTGGGGAAGGTCAGGTCCTAGAACAGAAAGTATCACCAGCCACAACCATGCCGAGCAACCTCCAAGGCTGTGGAGTTCGTGGACTGCAACTTCCTTTCACCCTCGGACTTGGAATTCAGCGTTATCTGGAGGGCCATGTGTTCCCAGCCTTGGCCGACACGATGCCTATCATGTCTAAATCTGTAATCCATGAAGAACAAGCAAACCCGAAAAGGGGACCTCAGTGCAACCGCATTTAAGCACCCCTCATTTAGAGCAAATTGATTCTTGACCACAGCCAAGAATAGTGCCCAATGAGCTTATTGTTGGTAAATCTTGGAGTGCAAACCATGGGTCGTCCTAACCGCCTTCTTATTTGCTTCCATTGCAAAAGAGAAGATGGGGACCAGAAACTCCTCACTTTGATGTGCAAAGTTTATATTTTTATTTTTTTGCAAAAACTGCCTGAGAACTATATTTAGTTTCAGTTCGCTTGCAGAGCCAGGCTTCCCTGTCGAGGCCCTCTGCCTCTATCTTGGCAGCATTACAAGATCTAATTATGGCTTAAAAATTCTGGCTGTGGAAAAGCAATAGTACTGTCCTTTTATTCATTACTAAACAAGGACCTTCTGTTGTCCACAACACATGCTTCAAGTGAAACCATTCTGGGCTGGGAAAGGAAAGAGGGAGGGAGATTGGCTGCCGCACTGATAGCACAGAATCATGAGCAGAACTATATAAAATGCTCTGATGGGAAGGCTGAGATAGAATGGAAAGACACACAACACAGGAACCCAGAATGGAGAGGTAGCTTGACCACACTGTGAATGAAAGAAGGGCAGTGTGTCATTACACATCTTGCCTTTTCAATGAATCAACACTCAGACATCCGAGTCCTGTCTGTAATAGGTTATGTGCATTATGCAAGGGAGGGGGAGAGGGGGAGGTTCATGGGGGTGCTGGGGGTAAAAATTGTGAATGCAATTTGTGGGTCTCATGTCCATGACCTTGGCTAGATGAGAGAACCAATTTTCACTAGAACCAATGGGTGAAAATTGCGAAGAAACAGCGTTGACCTAAAGATTAAGTGAAACATCCTAATGTTGAGAGCTGTTTGACACTGGAGCAGGTCTCAAGGCATCTGCCTTGATGGAGGGAACAAGCAGAGACTGGGTGGCCATCTGTCAGAAATACTGTAGTTTGTGGGCACTGAAACTTTTTCAGCCCAAGACCCAACTCTATTTTGAAGAAATTCGCAGGGGCCACAAGCTTATGGTGGATGAAGCCAGAGGCTAGTACAAAATGCCAGCATGTTTTCCTCAAAGATCTTAGCGGTGGTAAGTCTCACCTAAAACCTTTAATGTTTTAGAAGGGAGGGGTCTGTACACAAATGGGGAAGCCACCCAAAAGTCCACAGTGACAACTCAATGGGGCTGGATTGGGCTCCAGGCCTGAAGTTCCATATTCCTGTTGTGGATCCACTCTGCAGTGCCTTGAGGTGGGGAGTGAGCCAAGTGACCCCTCTGAGGTCCATCCACTGCAGCTTGGTACAAAAGAGCAGCTGTGGATGATGGGCCTCAAGGTGGTCCTAAAGTAGATCCCACGAGCCTGCTTGTGCCTGCTGTGAAAGGTTGTCCTCTGGATGGTTTGACTGCCGGGGGAATCATGAAAGAGTATATTTGGGAGGGGCCAGAGAGCCAGCGGGTCCAAGCCCCTGCTCAGTGCAGGACTCCCAATTAAGCCAACCCTCTCAGAGGGCTGCCCAGCTGCATCCTGAATGACCCCAGTGTGGGGGAGCCCACAAGCTCCCTCAGTCATTGCTTCCATTGTCCTATTGCTCTGATAGTGAGGAAGTTCCTCCTGATGTTCAGCTGGAATGTGGCTTCTTGTAACCTATGTTCCATGGAACCTATTGTTGGAACCTATGGTTCCATGTCCTGCACTCTGGCATGAGCAAGAAGAGATCCTGCCCTTCCTCTGTGCCACAACCTTTCAAGTACTCGAAGAGTGCTATCATATCTCCCCACCGTCTTCACTTCTCCAGGCAAAGCAAGGCCCAGTTCTTCCTGTCTCTCTTCATGTCACTTTGTTTCCAGTCCCCAGATCCTCCTAGTTGCCCTCCTCTGAATCCTCTCCTGCTTGTCTGCATCTTTCTTAAATGGTGGTGCCCAGAACTGGACACAGATGAGGCCTAAGCAGTGCCAAGAAGAGGAGAACTGCAATTTGCCATGATTGGGAAGTGATGCTTCCATCAGTGCAGCCCAGTTGGGAATTAAGACTGCAAAGCAAGATCAACACCCCCCATGAGGATGCTCCAGAGGATGCCCTACTGGGCAAGGTTTCTTGGTCAGGGCTACATCCTCCAACACCAGCTACTAGTCATGTTTATGTTAGACCTGGCAAGCAATAGCAGCCGAGCGCCAGGCTAATTCATATCAGATGTCATCCACAAAGCTAAACATTTTCTTTGCTGACTGGGGATCTGACAGAGATGTTTACTCTGAAAGCCAACTGTCTTCATTAATGCGTTTAATTGAGTTATGAATCCCGTAAAGGAATATTGTCCTATTATTAAACCATACTGATGTCATATCCAAGAAAAACTTCTGAAAGAAGCAATACAGTCAAAAGCGGGCTCTGTGTCCACGCTGCCGTTTTGCCTGAGCCGTGCTCTGCACTCCCCATAACACAGAGGGCACATTGTCAGCTCACCCAGTTTTCAAGGGGCTTGCGTTTCAGAAGTGGGGATATCGACACTTCCTTGAAGGAATGTTTTCATCAGGACTGGGGTCCATTATGAGAGATTGATTCCCTGTCCCCTTTGGCAGGCTAATGAAATTAAGTCAAGTATCAAAAGATGTGCAATGCTTAGGAAGGGTCAAGCGCAAGTCATGCTTCTGTGAGCCATTCTTAGTTCAATGACATTTCAATGATGCTGCTGGGCCAGAGAAAGGTAGGTGGAGAGCTTCCCATCTGTACACATACATTTCAGTGGAACGTTGTATTGCAAAGTTCCATTGCCATCTGTGCCGCTCACACAACTCGCGTCAATGCCAATGCCTTTAAGTGCTGCTGTGGATGATGATAATATTTATCATATTGCCGTGTTTCCCTGAGCAGTGAGAGGCTTTGGAAAATAACCCCCCGCAAAATGGAGAAAGCTCAGCTTATGAGGGAGATGTAGAGCTCACTTTCCGCACGGTCTAAATTTCAACATGGCTGATGTGAGGACAATAGTCGCACGTGCAGAAACTGTGCGTGCGTGTTCCTCTGTAGGTGTACATGATGCTTCTTGAGCAAATCGTCTCATTGGATACCTGGCTTAATTTTATCAGCACGTCAAAGGGGACTGGGCATCTCCTGCAATGCGACCGCAGTTCAACATTCCTTCAAGAAATGGCGTGACTAAGTACATGGGAAGGGGAAATATTATGCAAAGCAAAACATCCACTCAACCACAAATGAGGAGCCTCTCTTCCCCATGTGCTTGTGAAGTGCAGTTCTCCATCACTGCGGTCATGAAAGACCGTGTGGCGCCGGCTTTGCTGATATGGATGGAGAAGCACAGCGATGCTGCACATTTCAAAAGAGCAACTGGATCACCTGAAATGAGGACAGAAGACGCCACAGGCGTGCAAAAACTTTGCATACGCTAGTTTATATGTGCTGTTGTCTGTAAAGCGGAGCTGGGGTAGCTCTCTTTAAGAAAGTGGGAAAGCAGCTGCTTTGCAGAAGGTCCAGGTGCAATCTGAGGCAGGGCATCTCCAGGTAGGGCAGGAAATACTCCTGTCTGAAGCCCTGGAGAGCTGCTACTCACCAGAGTGGATGCTACTGGACCAAGAATATTTCTGAAGGTCCTTGAGTGCTCTCAGTCTTCCCTCATGATGCTTCATGTCATGCAGTAGCTCTCTTTGGAGTGAAAAGCACCAACTCCATTTTGAGAAAAGCCCCGCAATCCAGGCAGCTGCATCCCCGCTTTCAGCAAAGGTGGGGCGAAGGCTCAGCAGCGTGATCGAGGGTGACCACATGGGGCTCAAACGAGCGAGTTAATAATGGATTTCCTAAACCACGTGCCTCAGTGGCAAAGGTAGGGGTTAAAATTGAGCAGAACCTGAATGTGCGGAAAAGGATACCTGCAGGTCCATTTTCTGTATCAACGCAGACCAGCCTTTACCTTTGTTAACAGAATGGAGATAGCAAGAAGGACCCCGTAGGACCTTGTGCCCAGCAAGAACAGCCATCATGCCCAAGAACCCTCTATTATTATAAGGGGATGCAGACGGAGAGCAAAGATTGCCATTTACAGTACTTGTGAACCTCGTCTGGTCCATCAGAGTTGCACAGAACTGTACAGAAGCCCTCAGGTTTGAGCAAGTGGAAAGCTGCTACTGAAATCACCCCGGTGATGGTGATGTCCTGCTGCTGAAACCACACAGGTCTCTCCTTCCAGAAAAAAGATCCATGCCGAATCACCACAGGCCCAGTCTCCTTTCAGCTGGAATCACTAAGCCCCTTGTTTGCCCGATCCCCGACTGCATCCCTGGCTTCCTGTTTCTCTCCATCTTCACCTGAGAACAAGATTGGGTCTACTAGCATTTTTACCAGCATTTTTAATGCATGACTCAGTGACACATCAAGATGATGCTCACTCCAAACCATCTTCCTCTGGTACTTCCGCTGGGGTACTGCGGGTTCAGTCCTGGGCCCAGTGCCCTTCAATGGTTTTACCCTGTTTCCCAGAAAAGAAGACCTAACTGGAAAATAAGCCCTAGCATGATTGTTCAGGATGCTCGTAATATAAGCCCTACCCAAAAAACAAGCCCCAGTTAAGGTTGTCAGGTAGACGGACACATATAGTACATCCGCTGCAACACACTTTGGGGTTTGTAGCGTTATGACAATGTTCCAGAAGAAGATGGCATGACTGTATTTGAATAAATGTAGATTTTTGTACATGAATAAATGTAGATTGTTGTACATGAAACAATAAGACATCACCTGAAAATAAGCCCTAGTGCATCTTTTGGAGCAAAAATTAATATAAGACCCGGTCTTATTTTCGAGGAAACACAGTATTAGCGATTTGAATGAGGAAGTGCAGAGAACACAAAACTGGGTTGGATGGGATTGGGGAACTCAACCCTCCATCTTCCCACCATGGCGGGGGGGGGGGGGGCGGGCAGCACCACCCCCCCACCCCCCCCCCCACCGCCCTGCTCCTTTTTCACGGTTTTTTGTGAGAAGGCAGGAAAAGCAGTCATTTTTTTCTTTTTTTAAATGATCTCCACTCCTCCAAACTGATCAAAAAAACATTTTAAGGGGCTATTTCCCCTGCATGCATCACCTTTGGAGCTCCTTTTACTTCTCCCCCAGCTGCATTTCTGGGTGAAACAAGGTGACATTTTCAGCACCGTGGAAACTGGGCTGTTTTATTTGCAGGCACCCCAACAGCGGTAAATGTGTGTTGGTTAAACACCACAGCTGTGTTTCCTGCCACATGGGAGGAGCTCTGCCCCGGGCATTGTGACACCACCCTTTCCCCTCTTCCCACTTCCAGACTCTGCCCTCTCAAAACCTATTTTTAAGCTTGGAGCCCAGCGTTGCCAAGAACGAGGCTAATTTCCCCATGAAGGTGCCATTCAGCGAAGGGTGGAACATCTACCCTGCTGCTGGTGTTAACGATGCCTTTTGCCCAGCCAACGCCCCCAAATCAGCTTGAATGTGAATCTCTGTAAACCTCAAAACTGGTGCCTCCGTGGCATTCCATCCAATGATGTCTGAATAGGGATCTCTTTGGGTTAAAACCGTAACCATGCAGTTCGTTTTGGAGTGAAGGCAAGGCTTGCGTGCGAGCTGGATAGAGGGGGATCGTGAAGGGTACAGAAGGGTTCATCCCAAGGGTTCAGACCCCTATTACCTGGCTCAAACCCCTACACAGTCATGAAGTTTTCAGTCTCTCAGCCTAACTTATCTCACAGGGTTGTTGCTGGGATACAGTGGAGGCAGGAAGAGCCCTATGCAGTGCTTTGACCTTGTGGAAGGAAAGGTGAGATAGAAATATGATAAATAAGGGGCACTCAACTCCAGCCTCTGCTCCGCCCTGAGTAGCCCACCACCAGGCCAAGCTAGGTTGCTTCTCCCAGACTCTGCCTGCCACCTGCTGCAGACTTCAGCTAGCCAGTGTGGTCGTTAGAACTGCCTGCGGGGAACTATTACACATTTATTGTCCTATCATTAGCTTGTTTCTCTGGTTGCATTGAAAACATTGCAATCGCCTGTGAATTCTGTTGTCATACAAAGCACTCACCAAAAACACACACCTACACACCCAATCTGTGTTTTGTTTGAAATTGCCCGTTTGGATAATCAATACACTACAATAATGCCTGTAACTCTCTTCCCCCTCCCTTTCCTCCTATCTCTCCAACTTTGCTTTGCTAAAGCATTAAACAAGTGGCTCGAAAGATATCAAGTCAGAGGTTTTGCAACATCAAGAATTGTCAAAGATATAAACTTTCTTTGTTGTACAATATTATGACAGGAAATGCCCTGGTGGGAGCGGCCTGGGGAGGGGTGGCCACTGATAAGGTCGCTCCATCCACCTGCCGGTCTTCGGCTATTTGATAAAGGTGGAGTCTCATTTGAGGCCTTGTTAAGGCGGCTTTTCTGGCTCAGGGCTTTGAATATGAGCAGATACGACTCTTTTTCTTGCCATAAACAAAGCTATATCTCCACTCTACTAAAATGGGGTCAAAAATCACATCAATTAAGTCGTAGTTGCTCTTTAAGCATACTTATTCCCAGAACAAGCTTAAGGTGGCATCTAAGTTTATTTCCCGTCATTCTGGGTAGATTTGCAGAATCGGTGGCACAGAGGGGTGGAAAGAGACTGAAGGAGTGTTCAGGAGTTCAAACTGATATTTGTGGAATGCAGCTTTTTAAAATGCATTCCATTCTTTCCAGGGATAGAAAGATGTTTGAGGATCCAGGGGACTTTGGAGAGGTGTGGGTATATATAAATTGAATATGGTGCTGATACTGTTTCTGCTTTAAGCTTCACCTTAATTCCTAAGATTTTATTCTTAAAAGTGTTTGTCCGTGTTTCATTTCAGAAGCAAAATATTGAAGAAGCACAACATTCAGAAAGGCAAACCTGAGTGTGGAAATGCTGCTGAGTTTGTAATGTGTGTGAAATTTCGTTTCAGTTCTCCTCAGCACGAGTCCTCCCAGTTCTCAGATGCCTCTGAATGAGCATAGATTTGAAACATGATTGGAACCTTGGAAGCTGCCTTGCACTGAATGCCAACTCTTGGTTCCTCTAGCCCAGTATTGCCAACACTGACTGGCAGCAATTCGTCCCCCGCAGGGTTTCAGGCAGGAATGCTTCCTGGTGATCCCATCGCACCAAGGATTGGACTTGGGATCTTCTGCTTAGAAATTCAGGGAATAATTGACTGATCTCCCATTCTGGTTGATTTACAAGGAATCTCCACTTCTTTTCTTCCAACAGGAAGCCACAATGCAGGGATGAGAGAAATTTCCCCAGGAAGAAAACAATAGTTTGGGTGGTAAGCAGGAAAACAGCCAAAAGGAAAAACTTAAGACACACAATGCCCATATTTCCCTAATCAAATTAGCAGCCCTTCTGCACCATTATTATTACTATCAGTCCACCTTTTTCCCTTTCAAGGAACTTAAGTTGGCTTACATAATTCTCTTCCTCCTCTCAGTTGTCTCACAGCAACAGCCTTGTGAGGTTAAGTCTGGCTGAAAGTCTGTGCCTGGTCCAAAGTCACCCAGTGAGGTCCATGGCTAAGTGGGGACTCGAACCCACATCTCCTGAGTCCCAGCCCAGCACTCAGCCCTTAATTAAAACTGGGTTAGGAGCCACATGGAGCCACTATTTGCTGCCACATGGCCACACCAGCATTTTTTCAAACACACAGTTGCTGCTTTGTGGAAAACACGTGTATTAATACAGAGCAGAGAATACAGTTGACAACACAATCAAGTAACACACGAGGGCTTAAAGCTGTCAGCCAGAGGAGTCTAACTGGCCATCTGCATCTCTTCATTTGCAGCTAGAGCAGCAAGAGATGCCACCGGCCACAGGTGAGTTCTCCGGAGGAAGGAGATGTGGAACTGAGGCTGCCATGTTAAAAAGGGAGGGGGTTCAACATCTGCACACGCACACACACAGTTGTGCAGGAATGCACTGTTCAAAACAACAGGAAGGCGTGTTATTCACTGCTGTACAGTTGTGCCTCGAAAATTAACGTCTATCCCAAATGGCTGACGTATCACTCCCATCATCCAGGGAAAGGAACAGAGCAGGGATTTTCTGCCTGCCCTGCCCCTAGTCAAAATGGGAAGAAATGTTGCAAAACAGGTTCTGCAACTTGGAAGCCACTCCAACCTGTACTAGTTTTAATCCTTCTCAACTGGAATACATGTCTTAGTCTTGATGGAAAGTTGTATTTGCTGGGGGGGAAATCATAAAAGTTGTCTGGAAGAAAAACAAAGTATTGAGGGAGATAAAATGACAGGACAGCAGATTCACGTACTGCAAGAGTGAGCCAGATGTTGCAATCGACATTTTAAAATTTTAGATTGCCGCCCTGTTCTGGTCCCAGAGCTTCTCTTGCATTGGCTTGCAACGTCCCACCTGGAACATACTGCATGTTCAGATTCAGGCTGGACATCAGGAAGAGCTTCCTCACCGTCAGAGCAATACGACAGTGGAACCAGCTGCCTAGCGAGGTGGTGGGCTCTCCCACTCTGGAGACATTCAAGGCGAAACTGGACAGCCCTCTGAGTGGGATGGTGTAACTTGGTGTCCTGCAACAGCAGGGGGTGGACTCGATGGCCTTCATGGCCCCTTCCAACTCTACTATTCTACGATTCTATGATGTCAAACCAGTTTCTGTCCAAACTGGCAGTTTGCCAAGAGGAGCTTCATGCTGTGGCCCCATCATGTCATACACGCATCTTCCCTTCGTGTCATGTGTTTCTTTTGCATATTGCAAAAGAAGATGGGGAACTTGACCACTGTATGGTTGGCATCACATTGCAAAAGGACAACCAGGATCCATGCTCACTTGGAGAACCTGGAGGACAGTTGCCCGTCAGGGTAGACATGATTACTCTCGCTAGACCTTGATGGAGCCGCTTCCATTTCTCCTCTCTTCCATTCCTGCAGCAGAACAGAACTTCTTTCAGACCAAGAGCTGAATTCTATTGCAGAGGAGCTCTTGGAAGCCACGGTGAGTTGAGCCAAAAACAAACGGGGATGAAGCTGAAGGCAAAAGAGTGGGGTCAGCATACCAAAACAGGCCAGGATATTTTGTTGAGAAATGCCAACATATGTTGTGCCAATACGACTGCTTCAGGAGCAGCATTTCACTCTTTCAGAATGGTGGTGGGGAACCGAAGAAAAGCCAGGAAAAAAGCTCACTCACCTATCAGTGGCTGGCAGAAATGGGGATAAGGTCTTCTGAGAACCAGATGGGGGATGCCAGTTTGGCACCCCAGAGCTGAACTCTACACCCCTGCATGACTGGCTGGCTGGCCTATTTCCTTGGTTCTTTCTTTCCCCAAAGGTTGGAAGCAGTTTTCATCACAAAAGACATGTCTGGCTACAACCAGGCTGTTAAAGTCTGTGGCCTGTTGAGCGTAGAGCCGGTGGTAAATAATACCAGCTTAAGTGTTCCAGTTCCATGCTTCTGAGTAGAAGCTCTTAAGCTTCCTTGCAACATTCACCCGCTGCAGATCTCTGGCCCTTATCTCCTTGAGGGATTAAGCAAAATCAACATTCATGTCACTCCATTCACTCCGGAGTCAGAGGAAAGCGTGCATATTTCAGCTGATTAATTAACACATCCACTCCCCTGTTCAGTGGTAGCCTCTTGAGACCTGGGAGTTAATAGCCCACACAGGGTTCTGTGTCCTCAAAGTGGCACAGGTTGGAGAGTGAATTAAATTAGTGCTAGTCAAAGACATTCCCACTTGGTCCTGCTTGGAGAAGGTAAGGAAGGAAGGTTCTCTCCATAGGCTCATTTATACTTCTGCTGAAAACACACACCCTTTCCTTAAACCAAGAAAGACTGCACACTTCTTATTCTCCAAGAAAAACCATATATTAACCAGAATTATCAAGTGATATTGCCCCAGTAAACAATCTGAGAATCATACAATTTGACTTCATCTATCCAGAGTTCTTCATAAGCTGCTATTCCTCTGATTGCTCTCATGTCTTTTGTGCTGTAGGAGTTGGCCGTGCTGTTTGTTTGTTTGTTTATTTATTTATTTATTTATTTATTTAAACCATTTCTATGCCGCCCCCATTGCAACAAAGCCTCGGGGCAGCTCACAACATCCATAAAATAAACATAAAAATATAATCAATAATTGAAAAACTGATACCATCTCGGCTAGATATTAAAATCTATAAATACAATAATAATAGATTAACAGTTAAAATAACTTTTAAATAAAAAGGTCTTTGCCTGGTGCTGAAAAGCAAATAATGAAGGCACCAGGCGGACCTCTCTGGGGAGCGCATTCCATTGGTGGGGCATCACCGCAGAGAAGGCCCTCCTCTGGGTACTCACCCTCCTAATATCCTTCACGGAGGGTTCCCGGAGAAGGGCATTCGCTGCCGATCGTAGGGGGTGGACAGGCATATATGGACGCAGACGTTCCTTTAGGTAACCAGGTCCCAAGCCATTAAGGGCTTTATAGGTCATAACCAACACCTTGAATTGGGCCTGGACTTCAATGGGGAGCCAGTGGAGCTGTTGTGCTAAGCACCTACTGGGCACCATTACTCAGGGGTGCCATTTTTTATGTCTGCCTTCTGTGCCACTTTTACCTTTAGAGATGCCTTCAGAAGCAGTTTGCTCCTTTCATTCAGCACTGTTGCTCACAGCTCCAGAAGTTATGCATTTGCTTTGCTTAAAGGACAAACCAAGCACAATGCAGCGAGTGCAGCCATGGAAGCGGAGTGATTGCTGTCATTGGTGCGTGCTGCTAAAGTCTTGGAAAAGCGCTGAGCGGGTGGGCCAGGGAGTTCTTCAAGAAGATTTTTTAGACACGGGCACCCTCTAGGCTGCAGTGCCGCCTTGACTGCTCTCCGCTGATCCCTCAGCCAGGAGATGATCAGTAGACTTTCCAAGCCAACGAGGGGGCAGAAAGTTTTGCACAGCTCTTCCTTCCAAGCTGGAGCAATAGTCTTAGGAACAGGGCTGGATCTATCTGGGCAAAGAGCGGATGCTACTGCAGGCAGCAGCAGCTGCTGCAAGGTGGGCAGAAAGCAGAGCTCCATGCAGCACAAAGACCATCTTGCATCCTTCAAGGGGGCCTTCTGCCCTCCCATGTGTTCCCTGCATTGCCGACCCATATCAGACCAAAATCGTGTCCCTTGCTCTGCCTGCCATGCCCTTGATAATGGGAGATGGGCAACTTCAAGGCCCCGGTTTTCTTCCTGACAGTGCCTTATCTTGAAGAGAACAGAGGACAAGACTGGGAGGAGAAAGAATAGCACTCCTTAAGTTCTTGAAAGGTTGTTACAAAGAGGAGACAGGATCTCCTCTTGATCATCCCAGAGTGCCAGACAGAATGATGGGCTCAAGTTACAGGAAGCCACATTCCAGCTGAACATCAGGAAGAACTTCCTGCCTGTTAGAGCAGTGCAACAATGGAAGGGATGACCGAGGGAGGTTGTGGGCTCCCCCACCCTGCAGACATTCAAGATGCATTTGGGCAGCCCTCTGAGAGGGATGGTTTCACTTGCAGCCCTGTACTGAGCAGGGGGCAGGGCCTGGTGGTCTTCTGGCCCCTCACAACACTAACTCTTCTATGGTTCAGTGATTCTTTGAGTTCAGGGAAGTGCAATGAAGACAAGACATTAAAGCCTTAGAGAAGGACTTTTCTTGGACATATGATTGGATGATTCCATGATTTTATTGGAGACTTGGACTGCACACCCCTTCAAACAGAGGACTATCTGCTGAAATCCCCCTTATAAAAAAGATTGTCCTTTGATTTAAGATGCACAGGCATTCTAGCTTCTCCCAGTAAAGCCCTGAAAGACAGTCCTCCCACAGTGGTAGAATGCATAACAGGAAGGGTAGCAGAGCCAGCTCGAGGTGATTTTGCGTGTTTTCCATGAAAGACGGAGGCCTTTATTCCTGGCACATTTGCTCATGCTGGCAGGTGACTGTTGCTTTGCCACCGGCAACTGGACACCATGCCTGGGGCAGCAGGCTCACTTCGGAGCTGCATGGCATGCTGATCTCAGTGCTCCCACCCCTCTGCCTGCTTTATCCCCCAGGCAGATGCCCTATTCTGCCTGACAGCAGGGCGGCCCTGCTCAGCCAGCAACAATGGCGACTCAACACCAACCAGCAATGCATCCATGGCCGTGTGGCAGAGAGCCACAAGATCAGCTTCCAGCCTGCAGAGGGCTTTGCCCTTGTCTTTGGAGCAGAAAATGAAGCCAGGATTATGACCTGGTGGGGAATGGTTTTCTGAATATAGCCCAAAATTAGTTTTCATCTCACTCCCTGAATGGCCAGAGAGCTGGCTTTAGTTCTTCTGGCTGGCTTTATTTGCAGGTCTCCGCCAGAAATTGTCTTTATGGGTTTCTCTGAGTGGGGAAGGAAGACGAGAGAGAGGGAGGGAAAGAAAAAGAGAGAATGCATGTCAATGGGAGCTGGAGAGGGGCTCCAGAACCATATTAGGAAATCTGTCTCTGTTCAAATCACCCAGGGAAAAAACATCAATTGGCGCGCCAAAGCAGCAGAACACGGAAAGCCATGGCACTGTGTCTCGTTGCTGCCTGATGATTAGAAACGCCTCTAAAAGCGCTGTGAGGCTATGGCCACAATCCAGCACAGAGGTGAGCAGTTAAAATCCACGGGAAAAAACCAGAGGACGAGAGGGTCCTGCATGCATGTATCAGACACACTGTGCCCTCTTCATTCAGTCAGCACAGGAAATGTACACTTGTTACTCTCATTTGTTCAGAGGAATTCAAAAGTCTTTCCCTCTGGGTTTTGCATGTTGCTGCTTCCCGTCGGATATTATGACACTTGACCTGCAAGGCTTCCCCACGACACATCAGCAGCACATCCACGTTTCTTCTAAATAAGCTATACAGAAGTGGTTCGTGGAATGTTTTAAGAAGAAAAGCTGTCGGGAAGAGGAAACATAACTGAACTTTTTTTGTTTTTCAAAGACTGTAAATCATGTAGAGAGAGAGAAAGGAAAGATAAGCTATCCCATAATACCAGACAAGGACATTGACCATGAAGGGTCTGGTTTCCCCAGCCCCGAGAAAATTTCTTCCCAATTTATGTTTGGATTTCCCTGCAGCGAGACTAGGCAAGCAGTGGTCTTTGGGCTAGTTTCGAAAGACCCGCAACTCTCGGAAGCGCACTGGATGGGCAGGAAGAAAGCAAGAGGACGGGGAGGCAGGCAGGTGAGAGAAGCTTCTGGAGCACATGGACTCCGTCGGCCTCTTGCATTTGTTGAAGGGTGTGTGAGCCACCAAGGAACCTCACTGGTGGAAAAGGGAGACACCTTTGGCGAATTCCTTCTTCCCCTAAAGCAGATGGCGGGGGGGCATAAGGGGCTTCAGGGAGACCAAGTGCATGGTGCCTTCTTCCCCCCACTGGTGGAAGCCTCCCCCAACACAAGACCTCCACTCACCAGGCCCTCCCATTTCCACAAGAGCATGCAGGATCAAGCCCCATGCATTGGTGGCCACTCTCAAACCAAGTTCATCTGGCTAATTTGGCTCTCATTCCAGTAGCCACTCAGGGTTTATCTCTGCTTCACTTTTATCTCTTTTACACTTTGGCTCCTGGATTCAAAGCCTTTCCTTTCAGCCCTTACAGTAAGGGGTATTCAGCTGGAAACATGATCAGTGGTGTTTCTGATAAGAGAACAGCTGCCTGTGTGGTTTCTCTAGGCCAGAATGACTCACGGGAATGCCGGACAATCTGTAAAGTACAGCAAAGGGATAAGGAAGGCTCCCCCTCCTTTCCCAAGGCCTGCTTTGAGAGGCTAAGTTGTGTCTTGGGCTACAAAGCACCTCTGGAAGGTCCCCTTGCAGTTAGAAGGCTAATTCCTGGGCACAAGGTGTGGCAAGAGGGACCTGCAAGAAAATGCTGCAGTGTAAAGTTTCAGACTCCTTCCACTCAATTTTTTCCCCTCGCCTGCCCCGCATAGTCAGCCAGGAATCGATGACCACAGCATCCTCATCGGACTGTTTCTCATCGCCATCCTCTATTTATTTGCTTGCTGCTTTGCCACAAATCCGTGAAAAGCAGATGAGGACCTGCAAATGAAGAGTAGCCAATCTGATCTGCAATTATCAGGCAGCAATAAATACAAAAACGTTTTGTAATAGAGGCTATTAAAAATCGTGTTGGCAGATAAATACATAATGGAAACATCGATAAATACAATATCCCATAACACAGTTTCGATAAACTGGCCTAAGCCCATAACAGAGCACTAAACAGATGGGTGGGGGTATTTTTCAACACTCAGAGCAGGAGTGGACAGAAACTAGGTCTTCAGAAGTTTAGGACTTTGACTCCCCACCACTTCTGACCATCAGCTATGCTGGGAGGGGCTTCGGGAGGTCCAAAACATCAGGCGATCTACCTTCTGCCTAGCCCTGCCTTATTTCTTTTTTCCTACTTTTTCTGTAGGAAAAAGCTCCAGTCGGCTCTGCTCATGATATGTCCACCATGTGCATGTCCAGCCTATCTTTGAACCCCTCACCAATGGGCTTCAACCACCTCCCGTGGAAGCCCATTCCTCCCGTGGAAGCCCATTCCATACCTTTGGGGTCCTAACTGTCAGGACATACTTCCTGAAATCCAAATTGAACCTTGGTTCCCTTTGCACATCCTGCCTTCCTCTGCAGGGCAAAACAGGTCTCTACCCACCTCCGTGTGGCACCCCCTCACATACCCATATGTTGCTAACAGAACCCCTCAGAGTCTCCTCTTCTCCAGGCTGAAGAGACCCAGCTTCCTCAGTCTCGCCTCATACGGCTTTCCCTGCAATCCAGCCAGCATCCTTGTGGCCCAGTGCTGCACCGATTCCAATCTGGCTATATCCTTCCTGTCATTTGGTGCTTGAAACAGGGAAGAACCTATTGCTCCCAAGCTGGATTCTCTGCAGAAGTTTCCATTTCCCACAAAACTGGAGCAAGTGTGCAAGCTGGAATGGCTGTATGCAACCTTAACATGGTCATTTTCCAACTTTCTACATTCAAGGAATCCTTCTGGATCCTTACTTGTTGAAGTAGTGTACAAACCAGAACTTAGTGATCCACTGACTCCTGCTCTTTCCAAGTCTTCCAATAGTTCTTGGCTCAAAAATGTACAAAATATATATTTTAAGTGTGTTTGGGGAGAAGAAATGTTCCAATTACATGTCTGCAAATACTAATGTTTATTCAAAAATAATCACAGACTAATGTGGAAATGAGGTAGTGCAGATCTGAGTCAACACAAATCCAATACTGATTTGTTCATCCCAAGTAATCAGGACAGAAATACAATTTGCATTACCCATTCACACATGCAGCCTTGGTCAAATGCAATCTAACTAAAATAAGAATGTCTCTTTGTACAAAAGAGCACCAGATTGGGTTAGTCAAATTTCCACCCAGCCTTGCAGTGGGCATTGTCTAGAATGGCTTAATTACCAATGCCTGAGGAAGAGCTCTGTGTAACCTGAAGCATCCCGTTGAACATTTTAAGGGCCACCTTTTTGGCCCATCCCTTGCTTCGGTTATCTTCCATGTTTCCGAAAAGAATCTGAGACCTTTGCTTGCCTACCTGATAACTGACCTGAATGAAAGAAAATGAAAGCAAAATTATGCTTATAGGTGATATCTCAAACTGTAATCACCATTATGCAATGCTGCTGAGAACATTTGAAGGGGAAAGAGTGAGCGTAGCTTTTGTTTGCTTTTTGGGGATTAGTAGTATATCTTGGGAAGATAAGGTCAAGAAAAGTGCAGTCTAGATAAAATATCTTTTCCTTCCTCCTCCTTCCATCACTGACAATTCAAGGTTACATAAGAACACAAGAAAGACCATGCTGGATCGGACTCCATGCACAGAGTGGCAAACCAGCTGCCCACAGATACTCTCCAATGGAAAGGGTGTATGAATTCTGCTGTCCACGCCCCTCAACAACTGGGGGTCACAGATACACGGCCTCTGCTAATGCAAGAAGCACATAGCCAGAAGGCCAGTAGCACTGATAGCCTCCTCGCCCTCCATGAATTTGTCCCACCCCTTTCAAAGGCATCCAGATGGGTGGCATCAGTCTTCTCATGGCAGTGAATTTGATCATTTCACTACTTCCTTTTTATTTTGTCCTGAAGCTCCCACCTGCTAGCTTCACTGTGCTCTCGGATTATGCAAGAAGGAGAAAAATGCCTGTATTGGCAATTCTTTGCTCGTTAGCACAAGACTGGAGACCATGTAATTAGCTTATGGCTTCCTACAGCCCACATGTCATCTTAGGCTGTCTTGTCTAGGGATGGGTGAGGAATCTGTTTCAGGGTTGGGAATCTATTGGATTCTCTGGGCCCAGCTCCCCAGGCTCAGGCCTGCTTTCTTATGGCGATGAGTAAGACTTCCTGGCAGGCAGGCCAAACATTGCAGCAGGCATGCATCTGGAAACGAGTTCATGCAAACACTGAACAAGTGGCATCCTTCTTCTGCGCACGGAAGTTGCAGCCCTCGTGCAGCATGTGCTGCTGAAGAAGGTTCCTGGTTGCGCATCACACTTCAGTGAGCACTCCTAGGCTTCCTCTCCATTCAGCACACTTCCTAAGTGTAGGCCACGCGTAAGAAGAAGTCTGATAGACAGAAGAGGGATGGATTTCGCGGGGGATCAGCACACTCCCAGTGTTGTACCACTGCAAACCTGGAAGAGACGTCAAAGACAATCTCATCTAGCCCTTGTCAATGCAGAAGAACCACTAACAGGAATACAAGAAGACCCGTACTGGACCAAACCAAAGGTGTAGCTTGCCCTGCATTCTTTTCTTAGCCTCTGCTTAGGAACTTCTAATGCAGGAGAAGCCCCCACCTTCTAAGGCCATCTGTTACCCTGTTAGAAAGTTCTTCTCAATGGTTACTCAAAAGTTCCTTTCTTGAAACGGAGCTGCTGGCCCAGGTCTTACCCTCTGGAGGTACAGCACTGGGAGGGGTGTCTTTGTGCACATTTCTCTAATGTAGCCTTTCCCAGCCTGGTGCCTTCAGAGGCATTTGTGCCACAACTTCCAGAATTCCCATCCAGCCGGGCCTGGGAATTGACTGGGAATTCTGGGTCTTGCAGTCCAGACATGTCTGGAAGGCACAAAGTTGGAGAAGGCTGCAATGCAGGCATGTTTGTATACACGAGTCTCAGAGCATCGTGCCTGTGTACACCAGTTGCTGGGGAACATGGGCAAGAGGGTGTGGTTGCATTCATGCCCTGCTTGTGGGCATCCCATGGGCACCTGGTTAGCCAATGTGTGAATAAAATGCTGGACCAAAATGGACAACTGGCCTGATCTACCAGGGCTCTTCTTGTATCCTTAAAGGAAATTCAATGAATAGATCCTTTCCCAGGTTGAAGAACTTTATGCTGCACATGTGGAATCCCCAAACATTCAGATTACAGGTCTGTGTTTTCTCAACACTGGTTTCTCATTCTATCAAGTCCACTCGTAAAAGATTCGAGGCAGATCCAGGGAAGGACCTCTTCATAGGACACATAGTTAAACCATGGAATTCACTTCCACGAGATTCCATGGGGGCCACCAATTTTTGGATGAACCCTCAGTCTGATCCAGGAGGGCTCATAGACTCTTGCCCTTCAGTCTGGAAAGGTGCAACTGACTAAGTATGATTGTCTTTTGGTTCATAGATTGGATTTCAGGGTGCAAGCATACTATTCTGTGAGTGGGGGTTCTCCGTGTATATACAGATCACATACCACACACCTACTACTGAAAAGCAGGGTTTGGAAACAGGGAAATGCTGCAGGTGAATGGAAGAAGCAGCTTTCTCTGCCAGCTGTTCGAGTGCTCAGAATAGCCCTTTCCCTTGCAAAGCCAGGGGAACTTGCATTTTCTGTCGTTCAACGGGCACCTTCTTACATTGGAAAGTCTTTGGAAAGCAGATAGGTCCATAGCTGCTACAGCCTGACTTAACTACACCACGAATGCCCTATTCAAAGGCCTCTTATATGCGGAATGCTAGGGAATGCTATTCAGCCATTTGGGCAGTT
Organism: Varanus komodoensis; assembly: GCF_004798865.1. Lineage (NCBI taxonomy): Eukaryota > Metazoa > Chordata > Lepidosauria > Squamata > Varanidae > Varanus > Varanus komodoensis. The sequence goes on from NW_025336296.1 coordinate 1,256,652, forward strand.
TGTACCAAGTGTGCTTGCGGCTGAGGTAGGGCAGAAAGCAGAAGACAAACCAAGTCTCTGCACAGGCGCTATAGGGCAAGGGATGCCGAGAAACATCACTTTGTGTGCTCTGTGAGTTAGCTGTGCTCAACAGCAGTGAAGTAAGAGTCACATATGCCTTCCCTATGTGATGTGTGCACACCAGTTTGGCCTTCACCATGAAAAGCAAAATCTGATGGGGAATCCACACTTCTAGCCAATGTAAAATGGGTTGGAAGGGATACGAAGAGAGAAATCCAGGTTCAGATCCGGGCTCAGCCACAAAGTCAGCGGGTGCTTTGAACCATTCACAGACTCTCAGCCTAACCTATCTCGTAGGGTTGTTGTGAGGGTCAGACCGAGAGGAGCAGCTGGAGGAGGAGAGTTATGGAAGCCACAAGGAATATATATAATCCTTATATATATATATGGATGCTGCCAGGGGATTATATTAAAATGCCTTCCCATCTACTGTCATGTAAATTGAAACCTTCTTGAATCAAGTACATTTCTGTTTCTGGTAGCAAACAAGGATGAAATAAATAAAGAAGGAGCTGGCCGTGTTGGTCAAAATGGAGCAATAATTGTCCCATTATGGGCAAGTGAAACCCACCCCGCTCTCAACTAGAATTATAACTAAACATGTATGAACAAATGGCAATTGATTCATAGGTAACTGGGCAGCTCGTAAAAGGAGAGGAAAAATGGCCTGGTGTTTAGACTTCCCCTTCCTGGGATAATAAATTAGATATAAAGCCATTTAGCTGGAAGATAATGAAGTTTATGCAGCTAATCAGTCAATCTTGTAAGGAATATTGCTGACTTCATTGTCTGTGTTAAGCCAATCTGTGCTTGTTACAGCTTCTCCTCATTGTGTTGTGTCTTGTTTGATAGCCTGCGGAGAATGACTGGATAAAATGGACTTTCAGGGTACTCCTTCCCGGCTCTACTGGGCTGGTAGTGTCAGTTTTAAACGGGGGTATTTTTCAGTCTAAGGAGACAAGACAAAGAGAGAAGGATGAGCCATTCTCGGTGTCAGCCTCTGCAGAAGGTCAGGGATGAAAGCGACCAGCTCTGCCTGCGCATACAGGCAATATAACTTTTCCCCAAAATGCTTATCAGCTTGTGTTTTTAAAATATCATTGAGAGGTAAGGCTAGAGCTTGATTTTAAAGGCAGGAGCTGGAAACAGTGCAGAAAAGGGCCACCCAAAATGATGAAGAGCTGAAGCAATTCATGTATGCTAAAACATTTGGGGCTGTTTAGCTTAAAGAACAGGCAAGTGAGGGGAGGCAAGACACGGGTTCCTGTACCCCTTATACTACACACAGAAGGGCACGATGGAGAAATGGTGGAAGAAGTGGAACTAGGTTTCTTCTTCAGAATGCTAGAACCTGGGGTAACCTAACAGAGTTGAGTGATGAGAGATTCAGGACAGAAGAAAAGGAAAGAGTTTTTCCCACAGCAAATAGCTTAGCTATGGAATTAACGGCCACAAGATTTGGTGATAACATAGACAAACAAAGTATATATTTGATTTTACATGTAATTACTGTGGCGAGGATTGTATTTGCTCAATATTGGAGGAATGAAGAACCACCGTCTGCAGAACTGATTCTAAAAAAGATTCTGGACTGTGCAGAAATGGACAGATTGACTTTGTCTCTGAAGGAGAAGGAAGATACATACTTCTATCAAACCTGGAACTTTTTCTATCATTGGTTAGAGAAATGGGACTATATGTAGTGCTGAGATATTTATTAATTGTAATAAGAATAAGATATTAACCCAGTATGGCCGATGTCTTGGGAATAATTGTTGTTTTAGTGTAAATTGGTAGAGAAAATTATTTTTAAAAATTGAAACAGAAACAGGAGATTTGGTGATAACACCAACTTGGGTGGCTTGAAAGGGTGCCTGAACAAACTCATGGCAGGTGACATTCTCAATGGCTACTAGTCTTTACCTCCAAAAAGGGCTACCAATTGCTAACAACCTTGAGCAAGGGGTGGATATTTTCTTTGTGTCCTCCATGTGGGCATCACCTGGGTATCTGGCTGGTCATTATGGGGACACAATGCTGGACCTTTAGTTTAATCCAGCACTATTCTTCTTCTGGTCCTTCAGATGATATCTGCCAAGGTTCAAGATCTGCATTGGAGTCCCACCATCTGTCCTACTCCAAGGAAAGCTCTGCTTCCTGATGCCTTGTGTGTGTGGAACATAGCATTGCTCGCTGGTAAGAGGAACCGCTGCCTGAACCCGCAAGTGATATTTTTCCACCTCCACATTGGGAGTATGTGTTGACTTGTGCCCACTCTCAGGGACGTCTGTGACACCGGGCTGAGGACAGCATACAGGATAATAGAAGGCTGAGCCAAGGCATCCATGGGTGAATAGTGGCAATGATGAGCCAAGCAGTAACTTACCACTGGATTCATTTAACCCTTTGGTAACCTGCCAAATGGAGAGGAGAATGTTAATAATGCTTCCATGCTTGTCAGATCTGTGACCACATAATCAACTTTGATTGATTGATTGACTGATTGATTAGCACTTTCTTTCAAGAGCTGTGGCTCAGGGGTTGAGTCTGTGCTTTACATATAGAAAAGGCCAGGTTCCCTCTTCAGTTTATGGACTGGATACAGGATCTACCTTCCACGAGAGGAAAGGAGCCGCTGCCCAGGGAATCTCTGCTCTCACTGCAGCCTACCCTATTCAGTCAGGTTACCAGCCACTCTACAGCATTTTCCAGGAGCTTGAGGGGCTGCCATGTGAAGGAGGGCACAAGGAAGTCAATTTCCCTCCAGTACAGTTGATTCATCAAAAATTGGGTTTCAGTAAGAACTTAGCTGGGGGAGCTGCAGCCAGCTAGAACGGGTTTAAGACCAGGTGGCTCATTCCATTGCGGCTGCCTGTATCCCTCTTAACTAGGAAGATGATGGGCATCCAACTGAGCATGAGAGACTCCTGGAGGTAAGGGTCGTCTGCATGCTTCTCACACCCTGCAAAAGACGTAGGTGACCAATTTGAGCTGCTCGTGTCTTTTGTCCCTGCTTGCAAACAGAAGGGCTGGATGCTGCCAGGATGCACCGCATCCCGGCTGAGCCCCACTCCCTCCTTCCCACCTCACACCAGCTCCAAAGTCACACCTGTGGTTCCACAGCCTCAGCCGATGTGGAAGGAACGGCGAGGGTGGAGGGCAGGCACTCTGCACTCACAGTTTCAGTGCCAATCCTATAAGACATTTCTGAGATGGGAGCTGGTGCTCCGAAATATCCCAGCTACCCAGAGGCATCGAAGAACCATAGCATTGCACCCTAAATGAACTAGCAGCTTAACTTGCAAGGTAGATCCACATTTTCCTACCTGGTTTGAGAATTGTCCCTGTAGAATGTTGCGATTACGGAAAGGGATTTTTGCCTACACTACCAAACGTTCCTAACACGCACCCCAACTATGGAACCTCAGTGACTTTTTAAAATTCATGTGCAGCATTATACTGTCAAAAGGACATCATGTATAATGAATACTCATCTACATGTATCGTGCACATGGAGTGCGTGACTGATGAGTGCGCATACTCAAGGAATGAATGAGAAGCTTAGCGAGATAAATGCCACCTTTCAGTGTTTGGTCGCATAGATAAATTGCAGCTCCTTTTAAGCAAAGCCAATTATTTCATGCAAGCCTTCCTTGTGTTTGCACATGGTGTCGCTCACAGCTAAGCTCAAGGTGAGAGCCAATGTGTTCCGTAAATCACATGATGGATTTAAATCTGCAAGGGCTGCATTTGTATCTGACTTGCCCAGGAATGTATTATATTTGCTCATTGCCACACACATTCTGGATTTTTTTTTTCTGCAAGAGAGAGCAAGATTGAGAGAGAGAGAGAGAGAGAGAGAGAGAGAGAGAGAGAGAGAGAGATTGATTTGCACTTCATTCTTCAACAGATTTAACAGTCATTATGCAAAAGACACAGACCAAGCATGTTTCATGAGTTTTCAACAAAGACCATGGCCCTCTTTGACAAGGCTTTAGTCTCCATTTCCTTACTGTAAAATGGGTACATTCATTACCTAACTTAGGGTACATTAATTTCGGATTACCATCAGAATGTATACATAATAAAAGTAATGCAATGTTCATGTTAGCCTTTGTTAAGGAGATGATAGACAGATAGAAGATGATAGATAGATTCCCTTATTATCCACTAGCACTTACATGATTCCATGATTCCAAACCAGCACATGAGAAACACACCAAGTCTGGGACTGAGACAGAAGCAAGCACTCAAAGGATCTCAGTTTCTCTTGTTTAGTGTTGTTTCAATCTACCTTTTATGGATGCAGACAAATAAGAGCATAACAGCACTTCTGAGTCAGACCAGAGGTCCACCCCGGCCAGCATTCTGGTCACACAGTGGCCACGCAAATGCCACAGGGACACCGACAGGCAGAGCAGGAGTGTAGCAGCACCCTCCTACCCATGTTCCCCAGCAACTGGGGTGCATGGACATACTGCATGATACTGATGATGGCACATGGCTATCAGGACTAAGTAGTCTGATAATGCATGAAAGCACATTCTTGAAAAGAGATAAACTACAAGTAGTGAACTCATAAGGAGCAGACATTCTTTTCCAAACATTGGAAAGCTGAGGGTCTGCATTCCTCTAAATAAAGTTCAGGTTTCGAACTCGACACCCTATACCAAATTCTGCATTCTTCTCAAACCAGAAAAGCGGTGGAGCTTAAGTCCTCAGCGGAACTCCTGCACACACCTCCATGTGTCCAAAAAATAGCCCAAGGGCACAACCCTATGAGCGCTTCAACCGAGAAAATGTCCTACAACTCTCAGCCATCTCCTGCCGGTATAACTGGCTGAAGCATGCTGGAAGTCGTAGGACTTCCTTCTGTCCACACTGCATAGGATTGCACCCTGAACAGGGCAGAATAAGATCATTTCTGCCTGGCATGATTTGCAGAAGGCTGCTTGTCCCTAGCCACTAGCTTTGCAGTGTGACCCCCAGCAGGTTTACTCAAGGGAAGTCCCACTGAGCTTAGTAAGGTTCCCTGCCCTTGTGTACCTGGGACTGCAGCCAAACCGTTCTTCTGCCAAGGCGAACCCATGCCATGGCTGGATAGTCAACACAACGCACTTGAGTGTCATTGCATCCTTGAGTGGCCCATCAGTGGGGATGCCAGCACACGCGAGTCTCAATTAATCAAGCACAGTTGCCATCTCAGATTCTGTCAGCATGGAGCAGAGGGAGGACACTGACCAAGCGAAGGATCCGTCTTGATGGATGTGCATTTATCAAGTCAAAGAGTACTTCTTTCTTTTTCTTGCATTATGCAGGATGAACTGGTGTGGCCATGGGCACATAACCAAAACAGAGGATATGCATCACCGGAAAGGAGTTCAAATAGAATGATGTGGATTTGCATAAAAAGAGCCTACACTGATTTCTATGAACAAATGCTTACTGGGAAAGTCAGTGCAAAGAACTGGTTGGAGTGGGACCCAGGTTCTAATCCCCACTCAGCCGTGAAGCTCACTGGGTAACTTTGGACCAATCACTGTCTCTCAGCCTAATTTACATTACAGGATAAAATTAAGAGGAACTGCTTCTCCCTGTAACCTTAAAGATTCCTTAAAGAAAGAAAAAGGTGAGATTTATCCATGATCCATGTATTATGTTTGAATGACACCTTTTTTCCTAAAAAGAGCTCCAGGCTGCTTATATCTTCTTCCTAGTGATCTGCATTTCACTCTCACAACAACCTTGTAAGGTAGGTGAAGTCTGAGAGTCAGTGACCTGCTCATAGTCATCCAGTGAGCTTCATGGCTGTGTGCAGACTAGAACTCAGGTCTATATTAAACTAAATGTTAAAACAATAATTTACAAGAAACATGGGACATATCAAAACAGTGCGGCAGACTGTGACCAGATGGCCATGTTCCTGCTGTGCTAACTTTTGATGGACAATTTCAACGTCCCTGATCCTCCTTTTGTATGGCTTTAAACTGGATTTGGGCTGAAGAAACCTCCAAACAGAGAGCTTCCCTTACAGGCCTCTACAATAGAGGACCATCCTCTGCAGAGTAGGACACCAGCCCACCCTATGATGAACATTAACTGAAAACTGACCAGATCTGACACAAAACTGGGCATCTCTTCATTAATGCCAGAAGAGATCAACTGTGCGATGGGATCAAAAGATGGAGGTGTGTAAAGAGCTTGCTATGAAGGGCATCATTTATGGAACAAACGGTCTTCTCAGGCTGGTTCACATCCACAAAAATGCCATCAATACCTCTGGCATGTCACATTGGCTTGAGGGGAGAAGAAGACCAAGGCACTTGAGTGCAGAGAGGAGACCTCATAAAAAGCGTTAGCAAACAGCAGAACTTGTGTGAAATAAGTGAGAAGCCACTTTGGCCACCAGGGGAAAAACCTCCCAGAAGGTCCAGGGACAGGAGAAGCTGTTTAAACGCTCTCAGCTGAAACAAGCTACAGAAGTGGGGCAGCTGAGGACTGGCTTGCTGAGAGGCCCCGGTGGGGTTAGGAGCTGTGGGGCAAGGCTGGATGGAGGGAAGAGAAGACAAAGCCTGGGATTTTATAGTGGAGAGAAGGAGGCAGACCCCTTGGGAGAAGGTGTCAGAGAGGCCACGCTGTTGAATGAAGGCAAGACGAAAGGTGAGGTGCTGGAGAAAGCCTCACCCGGGGCTCAGGACACGGAGGTGTGCTGTGCCAACTGCCTCAGGCACAGGGCCAGTGCCAGATGTAGGCACAGCTGGACACCTGCTGAGGACCTACACCCTACCAAGAGTGCCCTGGCAACAGCCTGGACCAGCTTCTCCTTTTCCCCATGGCAGGCAGGCTGCTTGCCTCTTGCCTCCAACATGAAGCCAGACAAAGGTGGTGATGCAAAGAAGGGGCAGGAGATGCCACAGCCCAGGTGCCACCTGACTTTCTGCCTCCCAGCAAGGAGCAGGAACCAGGATGAGGAAAAGGGGCAGAGGCTGGTGCTGCCACTGGTGTAGAGGGGAGCCCCTGGGGAAGACCCTGGGAGCTGGGAGCCAGCATGCCCAAGGCCAAAAGGCTCCGGCTGGCCCTGGTGGGGAGGGCGTAGGAATACCTGCAGGGCAGGCACAGCCTCTGGCTTTTAGCATATGGGATCTTGAGAAAGACTAGAAGGGCTCTAAGCCTTTCACAAGGGGTGTGGAGCTTTTTGTGACCCGAGGACCCAATTGGCTCTGGACAAGCACCGCAGGGCCCCCTGCCAGCAGAGGCAGGGGCCAGAAGCCTGCACAGAGCCAGTGCACCCTTGTTCACACACACACTCTCTCCTGCACACACACCCTTCCCTCAGACACACACCCCTGCATACATTTGCATAGGTATGCATCCCATTCACCCCCCCCCCCACAATTCACAATTGCACACCCACATTCACTTGCATGCGCACACACCATTCCTTCTTGGGCCAGACGGGGAGGTCCGGTGGGCCAAATTCAGCCCATGGCCCAGAGTTCATCCTTGCTTCAACCCTACCATGGATGAAATGCAAGATGCTTTGCTGTGTCACACCAAGGGAAAACTCCTGCAATGACACGCATCCCCGCATCCCGTAGCTGATGGGACCTGTAGTGCCAAGGCAGAGATGTCAAGGCCAAAAGGGAAATAAGAGTCTGAAATCTATAGCCAGTGATGGGAAATCGGAGCAAACCCCCCTCCTGCCTGGAAGCCATGGCCATAGCTCCCCATTTTTAAGAATTTATGGTATAAAAACTGTTGACCTTTCGAGTTTGGCTTATATTTAGGTGTAGCAAGACCCTTAATTACACCTTTGCTGTTTTAGTGAGCAGCATTAGCATACAAATAGGCCATCAATAACCAATTACTATCAGTGGTTCAGAAGGCAGAGAACTATTTCACTGAGTGGGATACAGATACAGAGAGAGAAAGGGAGGGCAGGGGAGAGAGGAGGGCTGCGCTTCCCAGGGGATGAGGAACCAATGGAAGCCATGGCAGGAGGGCCGTCGGTCAGTCCTTGGTCCTTTTCCTGATTTTGGAGGCCGCGGAACTGGTGTGGGCCGCAGCTAAGGGAGCAGGCTGTGAGCCATAAATCCTGGATAACTCTCTTCTCAGCCATGAATTTGCTAACTTGTGAGTGTATATGAAGAGCCCTGCTGGATCACACCAAGGGGTTCATCTAGGCCAGCTTTCTGCTCACAACATGGACAGCCTGGTGCCCACAAGAAGTCCAAACAGAGGGCATGCCTGCAGCAGCTCCCCGCTGCCCAGGCTCTCCAGTAACTGGGGCACATGGGCATCACCAGTCTGATGGCGTATGGCCACGAACAGCCTTCTCCTCCATGATTTTGCCCAGTCCCTTTTCAAAGCCATCCAAATTGGTGGCCATCTCTGCAGAAGGGCGTCCCGTACTTTACCATGCGCTGCGTGGCAAAGAACCTCCTTACACCCGTCCTGTCTCTCTCGCCCACCAGCTTCCCATGTGTTCCAGTTTTATAAGAGAGGAAAAGACACCTCTGTATCTCCCTGGTCTCCCCTGTGCACCATTTCTCTGAGCTAGACAGTCCCAGCATTGCAGCTTTTCTTTGTAGGGGTCCTGCTTCGCCCCCTTCACCATTTTTGTTTGCCCTTTTCTGCAACTTTTTAAATGCTCCAATGCACTCAGGCAAGCCACGGACCTGGTGCCCTTGAGCGAAATGCGCCATCCTGGCTCCTTAAAGTCAGCCCATGGAGGGGGCCAATCTAAGTCCACTAACTAAATAAATCTAAGTCAACTAAATGTCAACTAAATAAATAAATGCTTGAGCATGGCTTTCATATCATATCCCAGGTGCCACAGCTTGCTCAGAGGCATCCTCATCCTTGAGAGAGAGCCAGTGTGGCGTAGTGCACAGGACGGGACTCAGGCAATCCGGGTTCTGGACCCTGCTCAGCCGTGAAGCCACCTGGGTGACCCTGGGCCAGTCACAGACTCTCAGCCCAACCTACCTCGCAGGGGTGTTGTAGCAATAAGACTGAGAGCAGGAGGAGGAGAATGATGTAAGCTGCTCTCAGTTCTTTAAAAAAAGAAAAACATTCTGAGAGCTTTTTGCTGAAAGAATGGTATATATAAGTTGACTAAACAAATAAATAAATAAAATTGAATAAATAAATAAACTTACCAGCTGCACAAGGCAACAATCCGCTTTCCCATTCAGAATATGGAACTCTATGGACTCATGTACACTAATTTAACCTAGTTTAAATACAAGTCCAGTTTAAATAAGAGTCATCTATCATCCTTACCATCATCTATACACTTCAAACTCCAATCAAAACTCCAGTCTTGTTGCAGAAGAACAGAAGGGCTGCCTTGGGTGGGACCAAAGGCCCATCTCGACCAGCATTCTGGGTTCAAGTAAATGTCCACCAGCTAGAAGGGCTTAATACATTTCATTCCTATCCTGCCCTTTTCTTGTGAGGAACCCAAGGGACCTTACACAGCTATAATTCATCCTCACAACACCCTGTGGGGTAGGTTAGGCTCAGAGTGAGCAACTGGCCCAAAGGCACCCAATGAGCTTCATGGCTGAGCGGGGACTAGAACCTGGATCTCCCAGGTCCTCAGTCCAATGCTGTAACCACCATCCCACACTGCCTCTCAGGAGCATCTTTCAGCTCATGTGCCCTAGGAACTGGTTTTGAGAGGAACAGTGCCTTTTATCCTGGAGACAATTAATAGCCATCATTACTAGCATCCTTTTATATCTCCTTTTAGACCTTGAATTCCCCACTACTCCGCTTCTTTGGATAAACACAGGTTCTAGTAGTCTGAGAGAGCATCCACTTTCTCTGTACAATGTATTTTATATCCCTCTATTCCATCCCCTTTGATTGGGCTTTCCTTTGAGTGAAATTGCTCCAATTGTATCATCTTTTTTCCCAGGGCCATTGCTCCAGCCTCTTGATCATTCGGGTTGCCCTGCTCCGTACTCTCCCAGCCGTACAATTCTTTCTTGAAGTGCAGGGACTAAAACTGTGACCATAAAATGTAGTGACAGCATAGATTTCCATAAAGGCATTCTGATACTGGCAGCTTTATTGTCATTTCCTCTCCTAAGGATCCTCAATATGAAGCTGTCCTCTCTCACAGCAGCATTGCACTGGGTCATTGCTTTCATCCTGCTGTCTGCCAGAGCCCCTGCATCTCCTTCCTGCACCAGTCAGTGGGAAAGCTCTGGGGCCAGGCTGTGAAGAATCTTTAGCAAGTTACACTTTCAAAGTTTTACAAACAGTTGGGCACTATAAAAATGAAAGCACCTACAAATTGCTTTAAAAAGCAATTAAATCAAAGCACTTAGACATTGCATTAAAAAAAGGCATTGCATCCTCAGAACAAACAGGGAAAAAGCACACACCTATCTGCATAACATTTGCTTATGTGCATTCATATGGAGAGGTAAAATATAGAAGTATAATTTACACAGACATAACATCTATGCAGAGGAATGGCCAAGTGAACTGCAATGCCTGCTCTTCAGGCTGCTGTCGAGATACAAGCTGCTTCCAGGAGACCACCTGCTTTCCCTCCCTCTGGTCCTTTGATTGTCAATCAAACATGGGCCAAACACCTCTTGAAACAGAGAATGCTTTCAGACCACCCCCTTCCAGCTAGTCACAATACAGGACTGACCTCTATGAAGCAGGATACCTAGAGACCAGCAAACTGCATTGGACTGGTCCTTGCTGATATCTGGGAGGATGTTTTCTGCAGAGGATGTGGGGCTGGAGAGCCAAGCCAGCCTGGGCCAGACCTTTCTTAATACTGGACTGTACCACAATGCATCCTCTGCGTGGGAGATTGCCATAGCCAGTTGACTAAAGGAGGGATGGTTAGCCAGTCAACAATATTTGCACAGGAAAAGTGAGAGACACTCTGTAGGTACAGGTCAGTGGTGGCGAATCTATGGCATGCATGCCACAGTGGGCATGCAGAGCCCTCTCTATCAGCACGTGAGCAAAGTCACCCCTGCATCACCCCAGCAGCTGAGCATCAGATAACAGTGCACATAGGGGCCATGCGCATGCTCAGAAAGGAGTAGTGGTGCCAGGCGATAATGTCACGAGCCGCAACACATTGACTCGTCCAAGGTTTCACAGGGCCCGTCAGTGCACTGCCAAGGATATACATATATTTGCTTGGGCTGACTGTGAGTTGTTGTATTCTAAATGAAAACCAAAGTTTTCAGGTTTTATTGCAGTGTTGGCACTATCTGATAAATACGTGGACTTTGGGTTGCAGTTTGGGAACTCGGTCTCTAAAAGGTTCATCATAACTGGGTTAGAGTTAGAAAAAGGAGGTGTCCTGGCATCATTTTGATGGTTCGAATATGTTTAGAATGGGCAGAAATGATGAGCAGTGCAGAAAAAGCAACACAAGGAAGGCTTTTTCAAAATCACATTTTCAATGGACTTTACCCCTGTATTAGGGTTAGGGCTGTGCACCAGGGTGGGGTGAGGGTTGGAAAAATGAGGTGTCCTGCCAGCATTTTGATGGTTGGAATGTGTTTAGAAGGCGCAGAAATGATGAGCAGTGCCGAAAATGCTACTCAAGGAAGGCTTTTTCAAAATCACACTATTTTCAATGGCATTTTACCCCTGTATTAGGGTTACGGCTGTGCACCAGGGTAGGGTTAGGCCAGTGGTGGAGAACCTATGGCACGCATGCCACAGCGGGCAGGAAGAGCCCTTTCCGTTGGCATGTGAGCCAAGTCGCCCCAGCATCGCCCCAGCAGCTGAGCATCAGAGAACAGCGCACAGAGGGGCCACGCACACGCTAGTAGTGGTGCCAGGTGATGACAGGAGCCGCGACTCATTAGTCACGACTCGTCCAAAGCTTTGCATGGCTGGTCTGTGCACTGCCAATGGTATATACACATTTGCTTGGACTGGCTGTGAGGTGTTCGTCCTAAACTAAAACCTCAGTATTCAGGTTTTATTGCAGCGTTGGCACTTTGTGATAAATAAGTGGGTTTTGGGTTGCAGTTTGGGCACTCGGTCTCTCAAAGGTTCGCCATCACTGCTATAGGTCTTTGAGCGATCCTCACAACCCTATCTTTTCCTGAAAGCCTTCCTCCAGCTTTGTTAGAGTACAACTCCTGATGGGGATGGTGGGAGTTGCAGTTGAGACAAAGAGGTTCATGAAGGCTGCTTTGGAGGGACAGGACCATGGTGTATGGGGGGGGGGAGGATTCCTCCATTGACATATGTTTGGGTTCTTCCAGTACAGAAGGATTTCAGAACAATTAAGTCCCTCAACAGTGGGCTTAGATCGGGACCAAGCATGTGCTACAAATGTTTCCCTCAACCCAAGAGAAGAGGCACTTTCATGATTCCTGGAGCACTATTTCCTTCCTTCCTTCCTTCCTTCCTTCCTTCCTTCCTTCCTTCCTTCCTTCCTTCCTTCCTTTCTCTCTCTCTCTCCTTTGTTCCCTCTTTCCTTCCTTCCTTCCTCCTTTCTCCTCTTCTTCTTCTTTCAGTGTGCCCAGTGGGAAACTTTATTCACAAGAAAAGGCAACGAAGATCACAGAACGGGACCGCAGGGACGTGATGCCAGGCTTTGCAAACAGAAGATGTATTAATAGAATCGCAGCTCAGCGGGACAACTTTGCCACCTGTGCCGGTTCCATAAATAGCTGTGTGTACTAACAGTCGTGCTGGAGCAGCCCAGAAAACGATCTTGCAATAACACAGAGGAGATTGCATCCATCATTCAAGGGTATCCTTACTGAAAGGAGGCATCTTAAACATCCTCCGCCAGGATCAACTGGGGTTGATTAGGTTGTCTGTTATACTGGTATCACCCATTCCTGACCATACCGATTCACCCTTAAGCAGATATTTGGGAATGGCCCTTCCTGGCCAGTGGGTATTTCCATTAACCAGGAAATAGCTGGCTCTTCCTTGCGCATGTGAATGTGGACAACGGCACGTGTCCATCCTTTCACACAGCTGGATGATGCAGTTTGGATTTCCTGTTCTCACACTAGAGCCCAGTGAGGTCATCCCGGGAAAGCAACTGGTGGGAAATTTCGGGCAGACCAAAGGAAGGACTTCTTCACACCACACATAGTGAAATTATGGGATCCGCTTGCAAGAAATGTAGACATGGCCACCACTTTTAAGAGGGATGGGACCAGTTCATGGAGGAGGAAAGCTGCTGGTGGCTGCTAGTTCTGGAAGCGGCACGCTGACTCCAGCAGCAGAGGAAGTGTGGCAATGTACCCCATTGCTGGGAACATGGAGCAGGGGGTGCTTTCCACTCTGTGAGCAGATGATTGGCCACTGCACAAACTAGGACCAGGCAAACCCTTGAGCTGATGCAGAGTGACTTTTTTATATTCCTAGGTAGAATCTCATGTATACGTGGGTGTGGGTTTTGTTTATGCACAAAGCACTTAGGGAAACTGAGGCAGAGAAACTGCAGTCTGGGGCAGAAAGGGAGAGGTAGAAAACCAAGCAGTTAGGTTTGGGCTATTGCAAAAGGGGGTGTGTGGGGGGGTGTTCTTGCAATCTGATGTGGGGCAGAGGACTTGCTGCAAGGTAGGTGTGCTCTACTCTCTGAGTTCAGCCATGGCCAGCATGCAGTTGTGGGGAGTATCCAGTTGGGTTACTCCATCTGTGGAAGGGAATGACGGGGGGGGGGGGGGTAGAGTTCCCCTCCCGATATGGCCACTGCAGCCCTCCACCTGTCGTCCTCCAAAGCTGCTCTGGGGGGTTGGAGGACCCTTTGGAGCAGCTATGGGGCACCTGTGTAGGGAGCTGTAGGGAGGAGGAGAGGGTGGGGAAGTCCCAGCTCAAGAGTGGGAGTTCCACTGCACGAAAAGCTCATGGAAGGGTTAGATCCAGCCCCTTAAGTCTCCAGCTAACTTTCTTTGCATTCTGGGTGAGCAATGACCCGGAAACGTCTCCCTATTCAGAGAGGCATGCCACAAATCCATTTTAATCAGCCACATGCAGCTGGTGAGGTCTAGGGTCAAAAGGAGTCTGACTGGACTTGAGTCCAGAGTCCTCCCGGCAAACAATTGTCTCTCTCACGTACCTGATGACCAAAGGGATACTTCTCCTGAAATGCGGGGTTTCTGACCTCGGCTGCTGTGGCTAATAGCCTATGTTAGAACTACCAGTCAGGAAGAATTATTAATATCAATCATATTATCATTCATCCTGTGATTTGACTGGCATGAACACACACCAAAAGCAACTTCAGAAGGGATGATTCAGCCCAGCCATCTCCAACCCGGCACCTTACAAAACAGTGGGAGCACAACTCCCATCATCCCCAGCCAGCATGCCCTTTGGGGAGCACCCAGCTTCAACCCGCAGCACAGAATCATCACATTCTGCAAAGGAAACTGCCCTGGCTAGTCCACCGGGAATCGCCATGGAGATTCTGGTCCATTCGTGACTTAGCGTATGGATACCACCCAAGAATGGCAACCGCGTGAATGAAGAGCTGGATTTAGCTGGGTGGAGAAACAGCTGTTGTGCTGCCAGCATCCTGAACTAACCCCAACTGAACCTTGCTTTCCTTGGCCAGCTTTGCAAGCATTTGCCAGAAAGCGAGGGACTTTAATGAACTTTAGCACACTTTAGCACACATTTTGCTCTGTGCTGTGTTATGGCCATTGTTTTGGGAGTTTTTATTTAAAAAAAACTCACTTGTTGTGGTATACTGGACCATTTCTGAGAAGCGTCTCGCTTCTCTGTCTACATTACATCGCACACCTTTAAAGGGTGACAATGAATGCAAATTACATGTAGCTTTTTATTGCCATGGCTACCAAAAAAGAGAGATATACAATCAACTAAAGCTGGAAGACTTAAAAAAATGTTTTAGAAAAGAATCGTGAATAGTTCTGAACAGCACAACCTGGATGAGGAAAAGAATTTTTTTTATTCTTAAAAAAGGGGGTTTTATTTGTTGTGAAGAAAGCAAGCACATGTTTGTGTGTGTCTCTTTGTGTTTGTGTATATCCAGCATATGATTCTGCACGTTTGTGAGCATGTGTGTGGATGCCTTTTTTAAACTGATTTCACAGTCCTTGCATTTAACATTCAGGTTTCTGCTGCTGTTTTGAAGCAATTACCCTTTAAATTCTGTTTAATCCATGCCAATCATTTCCTAGAGTTGATGATTAGCCCAGGCTTTAATTGCCTTCACTCACTTGTATGTTGTTACATTTAAAACATGACAGATTAACAGGGGGCCACCAGCTTTACAACTCTTCAGAAAAATGAAAGTGGAGGAGTCCATGAGTAGAGTTTGCTTCCAAGGCCATCTTGGTAGCTGTCAGTTGCACCTACACTAACCAGCAAACGAACATGAAAGGAGCCGATTTTCCATCCTGCTTCAGCAGTACAGGGTAATTGCCATGGATTTGGCGGGAACCAGTGCACAGTGCTCTGCTCTGCCCTGCCCTCGTCCTTCCCCACCCTTCACCGCCCCACACACTCGCACTCACACAACCACGTCCCTGCAGGTCATTCCAGGTGAGCTCAGCTTCCCAGGAAACTGGAGGGAGCAGTTTACATACTCCAGGCAGTCCTTGCCACACTTGCGCCCTTAGAAGCTGCCAGAATACAGACCCCTTCTTCTGCAGAGCAATGGCTGGGGATGATAGCACTTGCAATCCAGCAAGTGAGGATCCAACTGTGGGAAAGGCTACTGGAGAAGGGAGATTGTTTTCCTACCCCCTTGTGAAAAAACAAGAAAAGTAATACACATCTGAATTTGGGGGTGGGGTAGGGGGAGAACAAAAAATATGGACTCACAGTGGCACTTTATTCTCATGCCTTCCATGTCCACGAGGCCACAAAAAGCTTTTGAGAGCAGTTCTCTGCAAGTTGCCTGGGGTGCAAAGAGGATGAGGATCTTCTGGTGGTTCCCACGAGCCAGGCACCACTGCCAGCCTCAAGGGTGGTCATAGAGGGGCATTTGCTCAAGGCCACACCTGGCCCACTCCCCAGGGCTCCCTGAAGTCGCCACTCTTCATCTGCCTCTGTTGTGCGCCAGCCTCTCACTCCAACCCAGAAAATGCCAGTGGTGGGATGGAAGAATGACAAAGAGGAAGAGGCAGCTTGGCTGCCATGGTGGAGATGAGCAGCAATGGAGATGTGGGCTGTGGCAGTGACCAGGTTGTCTCACTGAGGGAGGGGCCCCCGCCAGGTCTTCCCAAGGCCCTGCAAAGCCTGAAGCCCACACTGGCTGGCGCTGGTCTTCGAGGCAGTGCCAGTCCCACCCAAAGCAGGCAAGATCTCCTTGGAGCACCAGCAAAGAGCAACCTTCAAGCTCCTCGGCTGCAAACTACGGGCTACTTCACTGCACTTGCAGTTTCTCCCTGGTCCCGTCTTTAGTACTTTGGCCAAGTTCTGTAACTAGGAGCTACGCACAGGCATCCGAAGTATCAATAAAAAGGTAAAGGTTTCCCCTTGACATTAAGTCCAGTCATGCCTGACTCCAGGGGGCGGCGCTCATCTCTGTTTCCCAGCCGAGGGAGCCAGTGTTTGTCCGCAGACAGTCTCCGTGGTCATGTGGCCGGCATGACTAAACACCGAGGTGCACGGAATGCTGTTACCTGCCCACTGAAGTGGTACCTTTTTATCTACTTGCATTTGCATGCTTTCGAGCTGCAAGGTTGGCAGGAGCTGGGACAGAGTATGGGAGCTCACACCGTGTGCGGATTTGAACCGGTGACCTTTCGATCAATCAGCCCAGCAGCACAGTGATTGAAACCACTGTGCCACCTGCTTCCCAATGAAGTATCAATAGCTATCTATTTCTTAGTGCAGGTGTTACTAAAAACCGCCCAGGGATGATGCATGCCCTTAGCAGATCTCTTCCCTCCTTTTGCTCTCACAGGAGGGAATGCCCAAGACACATCCAGCTGTATGTGCATGATCTAAAAGCAAAGGCACGAATCACGTTATATATTGGCCATATGCAAAGTCATGCAAATTTAACAGATTAATTGACTCAGACTCATGTGATTAATTGCTTGGGTTTCTTTCTCATTTGGGTGGAGCCTTAACCATTTTAGCAAGCATCTTTTAACCCCCTTAAAGCTTCTTGAAGCTTCAAAGCTTCTTGAACTGAACCCCTGGCAGGTCTCAAAGCAAAAGTTATTCCAGTCCAAGAAGCCTTAAAATAGAGTTGCATATTCCCTGTGCGAAAGCCTTAAGTTTGTTGTACTATGTGGAGCAGGGGAGTGTTGAGGGAACTCCCTGAGATAAGATAGATGAAAATTGGACAAGGGAGGAGCAGACATCCAACTGCCTGTTGCCTGACAAGATTCCAGGTCTGTTTCAAGGTTGGCAAACATCTGGTTCATATAGAGAGATTTACTCCACTGTAGGCTGCACTGAAAGGCAGCTTCATCGCCCCCTCGCACTCTGGGGAGGCACAGCAAAAGGAGGCCCATCGCACTTGAGAACAGGTTCCCCTAGTGGGAGATCCCTCGCGGCAATCAGTCTTTGCTGCTTACCCTTTCCTGTGCACCCGACTTGGCGATATCTAAGAGAAGACAGCAGAGCCCAACACTCCTATAATCCAAGCCATCTGTGCATTTGAAGAACACTTCAGATTAAAGAGCAGGGGTTTCAAAACCAAGTAGTCATTTTAGATCAATCTATGAAATTCAGCTCTCCCATAACTCACAGCAACATCACACAGTGACCCAATTTGCATGTAATGAGTATCTGTGGGCTCCTTAAACCTCGAGTAGGCAACCTGGTACTCATGACACCCTGTGCTCCTGGACAGTGTTTTTGACACCCATTGAAGGATCCTACCCATGCATTAATGTCCAGTTAGCACATTTTCTTACTGGCAGTTGGGAGTTGCAGACTGGTAGCTCCGAGGACTTGCTTAGCATGTTGGGGTCACATCCTGCCTCAGCTTTCTACTCAGGCAGGTTTCCCACTCCTCGCTACACCTCCAGTGGCAGCCAATTTTCTGTGGTGCTCAGGACAGTTCCTCAGATTGCCAAATTTCCCCAAGAGTTTGCTTACCCAATTTAAACCATGCCTTGCTGGGTTCTCACTTGAGGGAGGCAGCAGTCTGCCTCCCCACTTCTTACTGCTTCTGTTTTATGTTTGGTTTAGGAAACAACTCAGAGTTTTAACCCTTCCCTTGTTAAAACCTAAGTTGCTTCACTCTCCATAACCCGCAGTTCCGGGGACGCACATAACGAAGCAGAATGCAGGAACAGGGCTTGTGGAATGGGACACAATGCCAAAGCAGCAACTGGTTTGGATGCACCCCATGGGTAATCATGGACTCCAGCCTGAGCTAATCCATCTCATCTCTATTCCAGCTAATTTCAGCTGCTTCATGGGACAAATTGCACACTCCACTCCTCTTCCAGTAGATCTGTCTCCCAAAGTCTCCCATCTGAACTATCCCTTCCATGAAACATTACAAATGGACACGCCATCTCATCAGACAGGTGTTTCTCCCTCACCAATCACAGTGTTCATAAGTAATTATTCCATGACTTCAGAAAAGTTCAGCCAATAGCTTACAACTAAGGGACTGGCTAGCATTTTTTAGCTTCAGAAAAAGAAAGTTAAATAGACTTCTCTCCATCCTTCTCTTCACTATTTATCTCCACTTAACAGCTAAATTTCCCTGCTCCTCCTTACAACTTTAGGAAAATTTAGGCACCAAGAAAAAGCCTGTGCACTGTACATGGCTGTGATGGCTGGCTGAATTCCTCCTTAATCTGATTTTATTGACTTTAAATGATGCTTTATTTGATGTGATGTGTTGATCAATTCTTCTGGCTTTCTGTGGAAATATCACAATTAAAAAACTAGGAACAAGAACATTGCGAAAATTCCATTTCAACTATGCCCATATGCCTATAGCTTCACAGAAAAAAAAGTGCCCACCATCTCAACAGACTAGTTTTCATGGAGGAGGCTGTTTATGGCCAGCAGTCACAACGGTTCAGAGGCAGCATGCCTTTGAAAACCAGTTGCTGGAATCTATCAGTGGGAAAGTGCTATTTATTTTTTTTTCACTTAAAATGTTTCTAGTCTGCCTTTTGAGACAGGAGCCTTCCCACATTAACTTACAACAGTAAAATAGATGGACACGGTAATAAAACAGAAAACATGGAACAATAAACACCAGCAATAAAACCTCAGTTCTAGTCAGTTCTAAAAACCTACAACTCCACAACTGCTACAAAGCAGAAGAGGCTAGTAAAATATTTCCTGAGCCTTTCTAAAAGCTTGCAATCATGGGCCTAAGGGGGCTTGTGGTATAAACCCATTCAAAAAGAAGAGGGCCACTACAGAGAAGTCCCTCTCTTGTGCATTTGGCTACCTGACTGTCCTCAAAGGAAGGCAAGTAAGAAGGGCCTCTGTTGCTGATCTTAAAGGGGAGTTCAGCCAATATGTGTTCTTCTGCCCTTGTGTCCTATTTTAGGGCTTCTCCTGAACATCTGGTTGGCCACATAGAAACAGAACGCTGGACTAGGCAGGCTTCTGGTCCGACCCATTCTTATACTCCTACTAAGAACCCCGATCACAAGTAACACAACACTAGTCCAAGGCGGCTACTTCATGAGAACGCCTGGTGGCAGCAAAAGGAGATGTGAAGAAGACCTTCAATTTGGGCAGGACGAGGGCATTCCATCCATGAGAAAGTGGTCCCTTTGCTCTGATCCAGAAGGGCCCTGCCTACATTCGTACAAACCGCTCACTTCGCCTGAGAGTTTTATAGCAGACAGGATGCCGTCTGCGATGAAAATAATTGCAGCGAGGAAAGATGGAAGGGGCTGGTGGTGCCCGAGCCAGGTTTTTGAGCATCCTTGGACAAGACGCCCTCAGTGGGCTGCTCCAGCCGGGTGTCTCCCCTCTCACCACCAAGGGCATCAGCCATCTCTTTTCATCCTCTTTCTCATTGTGGTCACCTCTTGCTTGCTTGATAGATGCAAGCAGGCAGTGGTATCTAGTGGTCCTCCTCCTCACCACCTTTCTCTGGGCCAGAGAGACAGGTGAACACCAGGTTACAGTGTTGAGGAAGAGGAGCAAGTCTAGGAGGACGTGGCTTGTGGGCCCTGGTGGGGTGTGCCTGAGCATTCAAGAGCCCAACCAAGGCTTCCAGGCTTGGTATTCTTGGTGCCAAGCCTGGGAACTGGGTGCATTTGGTTTGGACAGGAGCAGACTGATGGAGACGTAACAGGACTTCCTGAATCCCTGCAGGGTTCCAGAAAAGCAGTCTGACCCTTCCAGCCTGGTAGAGCTAACTGAACTTACAGAAGCATTATATATTTCAGGTGAGAGATAGGTGAGAAACTTTGGGGTGGGGATGGGTGAGAGATTGGTTCTGTCTGAATGTTCCTATTCTTGGTTATTATTAATTATATTTCTATTTGACCCAACAGCTGAAGCTCTCTGGGCAGGTCAAAACAGCACAGTGCTTAGGCAAATCCACCCAGTTTGCACTGGCTGAACCAGCGAGCAAACTGAAGCTGTGGCACACACAAATGTGCACTCTTCCAAATTTAATGTGGCAGCGCGCCACTCAGAAGAAAACACACACATCAGAAGAAAGCATAAACCTCCTTACTCAGAGTAGCTGCTAGCACATTTCAAGCATTCCGAGCACTTTACATCCATACACGCAATCACCCTTGCGACCCCCTGTAAGGTAGACTTATATTAATCTCCAATTATAAATAATCCAAGACAAGAGAGCAACAGCATGCCTAAAGCCATGTAGCTCAAGTCCATGTTGCAGGGGGAATTTAAAGTTGGTGCCTCCCAGCTCACACCCCACTGTAGCTACCATGGTTATCAGGTCATGCGCTCTTGGATGGCCACAAAAAACCTCCTAACCCTCAACTCAGGTCCCCATCTCTAAAAAATGGGGACGATGAACTTGGTCTGCTTTGCAGGGATGCCATACAGATGACAGAGATAAGACATTCATAAGAGACATACTCTACAGATTTTTCAAAGAAGATCTGAACACATCCATGTTGTTTTCTTCATGCTAATTTAATTCCATAGCACACAACCTCCGTTTTCCAGGGTTGGCTGCATTTTGGATTTCCAACCGTCATGCTAGTCTCCTAGCAACTATGAAAAATCTACCAAGCTGATATTCACACACACACACACACACACACACGACTTGTTCAGACTAGGAAGAAAGACCAAGGAGATGGGGATTTGTTGATTTTGTCAGCCATCTGCAACCACTGAAGATTATTACCCTTGGCAGAACTACCCTTGGGGTTTCTAATGTGCCAAGCAAATGTCCATGGATCTTGCCCACAGGCCCAAATGAACAATTGCATTAGAAGCTGCTGCCGAACAAATGCACACACCACACAGGCCTGGCCCAAATTCCACTCACAGCAGTACCCAGGGACCCCACAAAAGGGGGGCAAAGGAGCTGGAGCACCCCCGAAGTTCAGGCAGGGCAAGCGGATGCTGCCTCACTCTCAGGATGAGGATCTCCAGGATCCAGTGACCGATGGCACTGTTGTTCCTTGCTATGCCCTGAGAGCCAAGCTTAGACGTGGAGGCTGAGGCAGGGCTGAACGGAGGGGCACAGTGTGAGGAAAGGAGGCAGGCAGAGCTGAGATCAAGGGTGGCAAGACTTTGGGTTCTGCTGCCATTTGTTCTTGGTGCAGCTGTATCCTGCCCTTCCAGTCCTCATGGCCTAGTGAGGACCAGAACTGGAATTTCCCGAGTCTCTGCCTAGCACTCTCCGTACAGCTGGGCATCGTTTGAATCTCAGTTTTAATATTTCATTTTTAAATGGTTTAAGCCTTCCATCACCTTTCGGAAGAGCAAGCTTATAATCTAAATGCCAAATCCTATGTGGGTAATAAAGCTGTGCCAGCATTTAGCTTGATTTCCCATGTTGGCTCGGAATGACAGAAGTCGTAGCCCAAAGCATCCAGCGGGGGAACACTGGTGTCTACTGAGTTCCATTAGAAAAGAAATCACTCAAAGGTAACCAATTCCCACAAGATCCTGGGAAGTTTAGAGCAGCATGGACTCTTGCTGTCACAGAATAACAGGGCTGATCTACACCAACCTGCTGCCAGTGCAAGACATCATGCTATCTATCTATCTATCTATCTATCTATCTATCTATCTATTTAGGAAGCTTCTATGCCGCCCCATTCGCCGAAGCCTCGGGTCGGCTCACAATAATAAATAAATAAACACAATATAAAAACAGTATAATTTGAGTCGACCTGGCCAATAAATAAATAATATTAACAATTAAAACATTTGAATAAAATATTCAAATATTCAAAAATATTGACAAGTGCCCATCCAGCCTGTTGGATGTCCTTAAGCAAAGGCCTTCCAAGGCAGCATGTTCCACTCTCAAACAGTCTTTGAGAATGATTTTCCTCCCAATGTTCAGTCAAAATCGCCTTCCTTGTAATATGAGCCTGTTTGTTCCAGTCCCACCCTCTGGAACAACAGGAAACAGATTTGGTCTGTCCCCGATATGGCAGCCATTCAGCTATGGGCTGATGGGGACCATCTCTCTCCTTAGCTACGCTACACATACCCTCATAGGGCTTGGTCTCCAGACCCACAGGGCTCTGCACTAGATGCAAAGCTGTTCACATTTCTTTGGCTCCGGCCAGTAGATTTCTGCAGCGGAGCAACTTTTTCCAAGTAACATGGCTCGTGAGGACCACTTGGTCATGAAGCTCCCTGGGTGACTTTGGGCCAGTCATGGGCTCTCAACCTAACCTACCTCACAGGGTTATAGCAAGGCTTAAAGGGAGAGGGAGAGTACTAGGCAAACTAGGCAAACCACCTTGGGTTCTTTGCGAGAGTTAAACTGGTGGAATACAAACACGATGCAGGAATAACAATTTCACAAGCGCATACTTTTAAACACAAAAAGACAATGCAATAATGTGTGATTAATCTTTCTTTTTCATTTTGCAAGTGCTTTTTCTGTGCAAATCCACCAATTATTATGGAAACAATTGGTTTTCTTGCAATGTCACCATTTATATTAAATGTTGGATTCCAATGATTTTGGCCCACAATGTTGTGGCAGCAAGTCTTGATCTGCTCAGCATGTTGAAATCTGACGCTCTTTCAACTTGTTGAAACTTGAATGGGAGCCCCCCTCTGCCCCAGAATGGGTTCGTTTGTCAATGCTCACTGCCTGTGTCTCTGCAGGGTTTCAGGATGGACTTTCCTCCCAGGGCATGCCAGGAATTGAAAACAGGAACTTTTGCATCCCAAACAGGTGTTTTCTCTCTGAGCTATCAAATAATATCTACATGCAACCTGAACCTCCTGTATACATTGTACAGTACCATTGAGGAGCAGTATGTCCAACCCTTGCAGCAAGCATTTTATATTCCTCTCCGCTGCTCCTTTTTTCCTCCCCCAGATGTGCAGCCAAGGCCTGGGAGGGAATTCTGCCAGCAGGGAACCTCCTGAACTCAGATGTGGTTCTGCAAAGGCCCACCCAGAATCCATCCCAGGATCAGGAATTTTCTCTTATCAGCACCTAAAGCAGTTGGAAGGGCCTGCAAAGCCAGGCTGCCCAGAGTATGCACTCCGCTATCATTTCCTAGATTTTGCCTTCCTTAGCAAATTGCACTGCAGGCTTGTCATCTTAATTGTCTCCTATATTCACGTTTGCATTCGTGTTTATAAGCAGTGCTGCCTTATCTCCCAAAATGCAGCTTACCGCTGATAAGATCAATGAGCCATGTTCATGAACAGCCCTTGCTCCCTTGATTAGATTAGCATTATTAATTGCATTGTGTTTTGACCACAGCAATAGCCTACCAGGAATGAGCGGGCGGGCGGGAGCACTCTCTCTCTCTCTCTCTCTCTCTTCATTTCTCCACACACTCCGCCAAAGCTTTCTGGGTGGTTTACAACAGTTCATAAAGCAGACAGTATAATTAAACATCATAAAAACTTTCCAAAATCACAAATGTTATAAACAATTTAAAACTGCTAAAGCACTGTTATGATGCAATATCAGACCAGTAAAACACCTGAGATGGCTACTCCTCTCAAGCCATTAAATATACTTGGATGTTTTTAAGTACCTGGGCATATGGACTGAATCCATGGCTCTTATCTTTGAATTGTTCAGTGTTTTCAGGACAAACTCCCCACTACCACCCATCTACCTCCACGCACTCTCCATTAGACATTTGATGCCTTGATTTGTATTCTTTTGCTGTCTAAGGTTTAAAAAACAGCCACTAGAAGCAAGGCCTTTTGGGTTGTGGTGCCAGCTTTTGCATGATGCGGCTTGCCAGTCTCCAACACTCTGATCCACGAAATACCAAGCAGAGCTTTCTCCTCTAATACACCTTGGCAATGCCTAGTCTGATGTTTTGCATTTCTCCTGCTAGTGGTGTTTGCTGCGGACTTTCCCTCCTGTTCCATAGCTTTTTTGCCATTTATATTTTTTATTATTGTAACTTGAATAGGGTTGGTAAGTTTGCATTTATGGTGCTATGGTTTTATTTTTGTTATGGTTATTACTGAGTTACCTTGTTTTGTTTCTGAGAAAAGAAAGATGTACATTTTTAAAGAAAATAAAAATAATACATTTAACTTGGTGGATCACCAACATTGCAGGCCTGTTCTAATGTGACCATTCCTATCACCTAAAGAGGTTCTCAAGAAAAGTAGAACCTCTTGGCTGATGTTTTTTCTTTTTTAAATCTACAATGTAATATAAAAACGTCGCATTTCTTGGAGGCCATTCTACCAGTTTCACTCTCCCATCAAGGAACTTGTTTTTTTGCAGATGCAACAGTACATTTTTATTCTCAGAATAACCTGCAAGGTTGGTCAGAATGAGAGACAGTGATTTGCCCTGTGACCACTAGGTATGCCAGCCCTCATTGGACTAAAACCCTTAAAGTGTGCATGTGAGTGTGTGTGGAGGGGGAGCGGGTTTACCAAAAACAATATTCTGCTTCTGCAAACCTGAAGCCTAATGTTACCTCCTTCTTTTTTTGAATGGCATCATTTTGGCTAACTATTCATATTTCATCAATTGTAGTAGTGGCTATTTCCCTTTAAAACACACAGTTATTTAAAAGTGTGCATTTTTGACCGATCAAAGAAAAGTCACTAGCTTTTCATTCTGGAGAACTTTGCTCAAGAGCATGGTGAGTGTGGCTAATACAAGGCTCTCCCACACTAAAGGCGTCCAAGATGGAGCTGGACAGCCATTTGAGGGGTGGCTTATCTTGAGCTGCAGGTTGGAGCTGCTGGGCCTCTGGCCCCTTCCAGCTCCACTCTTCTAGGGTTCCATGACTGCAGAGAAGCGCAACTAAGGTGATGAGAAGCCAAGACATTAAAGCATTCGAGGAAAGATGGAAATCTTTTCATCTTTGGTATCTGCATTCAGTCTGGGAAGACAGGATTAAAGGGGCCGTGTCACTTTTCAGATACCTGGAGGGTTATCCCACAGTGACAGAGATGGTAGACTTCCCAACAGCGGATACGCTGAAGCAGAAAATGGACAGTCATCTGTCAGGGAGGTTTTAAACTGTACTTAGCAGGTGGCTGGGCTCAGCGGCTTAAATGGTGCCCTCTGACTGCGATTCCATGAAAGAAGGAATCAGCCTTTGTGTGTCTTGACTTTCAGCTCCGTTCTGGTACCAAGCACAACTTCCTGGAGATCCATCGAGCCAGAGGCCCTCTGCTCCTTAGTCCTATCAGCACAATCCTCAGTGGGTTCACTCAGCAGTGGGTCTCACCACGTCCAGTGAGAGAGAATGCAGCCCTCTTTGGGTGTTCACAGTCTGTGCACAATCCACATTTATTTTATTTATTTTTAAATTTATATGCCGCTCAATAACCCAACACAGCTCTCTAAGTGGTGAACAACAAGACACAAACCAATTTAATTACAATCGAACTGGCAATGTCTATAGCAGGGGGAACCAATTGCTGCTTGTAGGACAAAATATTACAGGCAAGGTGTTAAAATTAGGTTTCAAAATACCCACAGAAAGAGAACATTTTTGCCTGGCACCAAAATGCTAGTAATGATGGCGCCTGGTGGACTCCCTGGGAAGCCCATTCCAAAGGTGAGGGGCAGCCACCGGAAAGGCCCTTCTTCTAACCGCCACCCCTCTCACTTCCTTTCGGGGTGGCTCTTTCAGAAGGACCTCCTGCCCAGATCTCAGAGGGAGAAGCACTGCAACCTTGCCCACGCCCTGTGCACTTCCACCAGTGCTCATGCCAGCACTGCTTTGGCATGGAGCTTCTCTCGTGTAGGTGCAGGTGGCCATGCTATTAAGCACCTCAATTTTCCAGGATCTGGAGTGACCCTTCTCCAAGTTGCAGTTTGCCTATTCAGCCCTCTGAGCCCTGCCTTTTTTGCCCTGGGCCCTGGGTCGAACCCGAGGGACTACCCATGACTTCAGGCAGTAATCTTTAGGGCAGAGCTGGGAACCTCCTTCTGCTCAAGGGCTGAATACAGGTTTGCAGCAGGTTACAGGCCTGAGGCAACTGGGGTGGAGCCAAAAATGCCAAGCTCCCAGCAGGATTGTGCTTAATCCTCTTATTGCCAAAAAGAAAGCCTTAGAAGAAGGTCAACCTGCTGGAATGGGGCCAAAGCTGGGGAAACACCAAATGGTTGTGGGTCAGCAGGAAAGGGGGTGGGCCAAAAGAAGACCGCTTGGTCATTGGGGTGTGAGGGGTGGGGGGAGAAAAAGGGACTCTCTCAGGGTACTTCAAAAATATATTGCCGTGCTGACCAAGGAGCAGAAAAGGGCAAGCAAAACGCTCCAGGGACTGGAGCACCTTCCCCACCAGGAAAGCTGGTAACGGACGCTGTTTTAGTGGACCTCCCTAGGTGGTTTAGACAAAAGAAGGACGTGACAGAGGTGTGCAGAATGATGCTTAGCTTGCAGAAAGTGAAGAGGTCTCCCCCACAGTAACAGAGATTTCATTCTTCTAGCAAAACAGCAGGGTGGGAGGTTTGGGACAGATCCAAGGAAGGACTTCTTCACGCAGTTCATAGCAAAACGGGGATCCACAACCACAGGACACAGCGGTGGCCCCCAGCTTGGGTGCTTGTAAAAGGGAATTGGACAAATGGATGGGAGAGCACCACCCGTGGCTTTCGCGTCCTGCTGCTACGTGCCCCCTCCAGGCTGAGGCAATGCGGCTCCGAATCACCAGCGCTGAGAACATAGGTGGGAGGGCGTTGCTGTGTTCCTGCCCATGTGCAGATTTCCCAGGGGCCTCTGCCTGGGGGAACAGAGTGCTGGACTAGACAGGCCTTTGCCCTCATTTAGTGTGGTTCTTCCTTGCTCTTCCATCGTCTTACAACAAATCCTTGAAGCACAAGCTGGAGCCTTTCACTGGCAGCGTCTGGTACATGAATCCGAGTGTGCAGCATGGTTTCTGTATCCCATGATGGTATACAGCCCAATTTTATGGCATTTTCCTTCCTTATTTCAGTTTATCTCATCATTCCTCCAAGAATGTCAAGGCAACGAACGTTTTACTGCCCCCAATTCTATCCCTGCAAGGGAACTTTATGGCTAATGGGGTGGGATAAAAATCTCACATAAATAATTCTCACAACAACCCTGTAAGGTAGGTAATGTGGAGAGAGAGTGGCCAGCCCAAGGTGAGCTTCATGGCTGAGCGGGGGATTTGCGCTTGGCACCCTAGGTCTTGGTCCAGCAAGTGAGCACTACACCGGAGCAGCCCTCAGGCAGGTTTTGCTGGTGCAGGTAGGACTTCTGGTTTTTCAAAATCTGTAAAATCTGTTTGTGATTTCAGGAAAAATAAATTCTGTATTCATAATGAGCCATCGTGGCCCTTGGGCAGAATGGCTATGACTTTGTTCCATGCGTGTGTTATTCTGCTTTTTAATACTTTTTCCTAGGTTTGAAGCCTCCAGGATGCTCTACAAGGGGAAAGGTGAGCAAAGATTCCACCAAACCAACCCACAGAAAGACAGTGTGGTGTAGTGGCAAGAGGGAGGGACGAGGCCTCAAGAGATCCAGGTCCTAGTCCCCACTTTGGGCTAGTCACCCACTCTCTGCCTAACCTGTGACCATCTGGCAAGCTGCCTTGATTTCCATGCAAATGGAAGAAAGGTGGGCTATCAATACAGTGTAATAAATGGAAAATGAGGGTTAACTCTAAATAGAATAGGTAATCTTTGATGCTCAGCACAAACTCTTGTGTGGTTCTGATTTTTTTTAACTGTTGTACGGTTTCCATCAAGGATGGGGAACCTGTGACCCTCCAGGTGATGCATGACTACAGTTCCCATCATCCCAGACAATCGGACACACTGACTGGAACTGGTGGGAGTTGGATAAGACTTACAGGCATTGTGCTTCCCACACCATGTGAGAATTGCAGTGGTGGTTTCTCAATGCCTCTCCAGCAAGTTAAAAGAGACAAACTTCTTTTTGCAAAATCCTTCCTCCCTTCTTGATCACCTCGATGCGTTTTTCAGTGAAATACAGAATATGGCACTGGCGGGAACCATAACGGCTCAAGAAGCAACCGTCTCCTCCTTGCTTTCTCTCCCACCCCGATTTCTCGATTTCTCGCCCTGCACTTCTGAGGTATGACGCTCGCTTTGCCATTCGCATCTCAAATGCTTGCATTTTACGAGAGTTGCCGAAAAGTGGAAAATGCTGGGTGACAGCTCAATTGGAGATAAAACAGTCCTCCACGGGCCTCCACGGGCCTGTATACATCTAAACGAAAAAGAAAACCTGAAAAAGCAAAACCATAATACACATAAAACTCTAATGCGCCTCCAAAATTACCTCATCTTTTATTTAGAGGTTATGCCGCCCTTGTCTATCTTTATAGCTCTTTCGATGACTGAAATGGGAAAGCCGGACAAAATGAAGCGATTTCTGTTACCGCATATAACAGGGTTTACAGTCAAAGTTTGACACCCACAGAAAACGAGACTGATTCTTTCCCTGCACCATTTTAGTCAGCTTTCCTACTGTGAATTTTGGTCTACTCTGTTTAGCAGCCACAGTGCAGTGTGGACGGACAGTGCCCTCGGGCCACACGCTTGGCTTGGCTTCGGTTCAAACCCCTCTGCAACCGGTTCAGACCACTGGCAAGACATCTGCCTCCTCCATCAACATTTTGCTGGGCAAGGAAGGAAAAGGGGGAGAGAAGAGCGAGGTGAGCAAGGAAAAGCGAGACAGAGAAAGCAGGGGTAGCTGAAGGAGAGAGAGAAAAGGAAGAAAGGGAACAGCTGAAAAACAGGTTCTCTCTTTTTCCTACTGGTTGTGGAACCTACACCCAGAAATCAGATCCACCCGAGCTGAAGTCCTAACCCCAAACTTTTTAGCATGGAGAAAATCATATACAAATGCCAGGAACCCCACCATGACTGGAGGGCCAGGGGAAGGGGTGGGGCCAGGGGAAGGGGGTGTGGCCATCTGGGGGTCCTCTGAGGGCCTGTGTGAGGGACAACAGGTGTGATGCACTTAAATGGCTTTGAACTTGACTGTAATGGTCCCCCATTCCTCTCTCTCTCTCTCCATACGCTTTCATGCTTTTTTACAAAGCAGCCCACATTTAATCACATCCTTCAGGGCAAGCCCTTGAACATCTGCATGGGCCAGAATGGAGGACGCTGGCACAATTTCAGGGACCCAGGACAAATGGCTCTCATGGGCCCCTCCTGCACACAAGATCCCATCTGTGTCATTGCACCAGCCCTGGAAGAAGAGTTTCAGTTTGAATTGGGAAGTTTTTGTTTTTTCTGCTTCTGAAATCACACTATGATCCACACGGGACACTCTTGCCCCAAACCTTCTGCCTTTTCTTCTTCTGCATGTATTCTCATGCAACCTCATACGGCTCTCATCTTACAAAGAGGGCATTTTCTCTGGCCTGCATCTCTTTCAGATTCACCCTTGATAGTCATAGTCTGCGGTTACTTATGAAGGCTTCATTGGTTGGGCCAAAGGCGCTGGCTGCATGACCATCTGAAATCAGCTGCCAGTGATTTTTGTAAATCTTATTTAATAAAGTGGATGGCAGGGGGATAGTTCATACCCTTAATCAAAAATAGACTTGAAGCTTCTTCCTCTCAGATGCAACATTTCACCAGGAAATGGCTCTGAGAGCTTCTTAGGATACGTATGAACTAAACATTTATTCATATTAATGTGTGAATAGGCCCTCCCTGCAGTGCTGGCTTAACTAACCCTGAGATCAATCTCACTGATTGTTGATTGTTGCATTAAATCAGTATTATATAATGATTAGAATTATATAATAAAATATAATTTATGAATAATATATCAATGTTAATAATACAACACCCATATGAACACACATGTATATGTATTGTTGTTGTTGAGACTTTTGTATGCCATCCAGAGACTTTTAATATTGGGATGGCATATAAAAACTTTAAATAAATATAATGCAATATATTACATATAATTGTTTTAATTTATTAATCTAATCTATCCCAATCTCTTGCAAAGACCCCAGGGAAGCTTAGATGGGCTTCCACCTGTCCATTTCATCCTTACAACACCCCTGTGAGGCAGGTTGGGCTTAGAGGCAGGGGCTGGCCCAAAGTCACCCAGCGGGCTGAGTGGGGACTAGAACCTGGATCTGCCCAGCCCAAGTCCTTAACTGCTACCCCACACTGGCTCCCGCAGTTGTCTCTCCTGCCAGTTGCGCCTTCCTCCTGCCTGTTTACAGGGCATCCTGGGACTGCTCCTTCCAGAGAAAGCGTCTCAGCAGGATGCGTTGCACAGTGGAAAGAATGCCCACCTGTCGGATGGGGATGCACAATCTGTGAGCTTCTGGATTTTTTTGGCCTACAACTCCCATCAGCCCTAGCCAACACAGCCAATGCAAGACACGATGGGAGTTCTCAGCCACAACAAAATCACCTGCACCTCTCTTCAAAATGTTGCTAGTTCAGTTTTAACTCTGCTCCCAGCTCGCTCCAGCAAACCTCACACAATCTTACATGGCTAGGGGGAAACCCACTGCCAGTATTAACTCAGGCTTGATCAGCACTTACCCTTCAGTGTCGCCCTTCATGGTGCTGGTGTTGCAGCTTTGGCAAGCCCTTCCCTTCCCTTCCCTTCCCTTCCCTTCCCTTCCCTTCCCTTCCCTTCCCTTCCCTTCCCTTCCCTTCCCTTCATCTAAGTGGGCCAGGCTGGGTCCCCCGCTTAAAACATGGAAAACACAGACCTCAAAGCTCAGAGCAAACTTTGCTCCTTGGTATTTCTCTCCATAGCAAGATGGCCACCAATATTCCACCCAAGTTTTAAAATCCACTGCCATTTTCTGGCCCTCCTGCATCCCCAGAAGTATCACAGCTCAGTTTGAGATGCTACCAGTTTTGAGAACAATCCCTCACAACCTGGATGCTCTTACCATGACAGGCAGTGTCAAGGGGCCACTGCCTAGGGCGGGAGCCCCCATTTCAATCCCCGAATCTCTGGGAAGCCTTCTGCTCCAGCACTCTGCAGTCCAGGGGCACTTGCTGAAACAACAGTACAGGACCCGGGTCATCTGTTACATCTGAACCCCCTGCATGAGCAGGCTGTTCGTCCACACATGCTTCTCTTCCTTCTGCTGGAGGTTTTCTCTTTGAAATCAAATGCCTTCCTCTTCTGCTGGGTATAATCCTTTTTTACAAATATGAATGTCCATAAGAGACATGGTCCTTTAAACACACACACGCTTTCGAATACATGCAGAAGAGCATCAGCAACATTGTGCAATTTTTTGCCCCTTTAGCCTCCCATTGTTTTTGCTTCCTAGTGCTACCACGAAGTATCAACATTATATTATTATTATTATATCATGCCTATAATTTATTATTACTGTTGTTGGTTGCCTGCAGGCTAAACATGAACACCACCCTTGGTTGCATAGCCAGAAACATGGTTTCTAGATCAAGAGAGGTATTACTACCACTCTGTATGAATCTGGTGCACCTGCAACTGCAGTATTGTGCTCAGTTTTGGGCCCCTCGTTACAGGAAGGATATAGCCAGGTTAGAGTCAGTGCAGCGTAGGGCCACAAGGTTGGTGGCCGGTTTGCAGGGGATGGGGTATGAGGTGAGACTAAGGGAACTGGGTCTCTTCAGCCTGGAGGAGACCCAGAGGGGATCTGTTGGCGACATACAGGCATGTGAGGGGACGTCACACGGAGGTGGGTAGAGACCTGTTCTCCCCTGCAGAGGAAGGCAGGATGCACTCCAACGGAGCAAAGCTCAGGGAGCCAAGGTTCCATTTGGATGCCAGGAAGCACTTCCTGACAGTCAGGACCCCGAGGGTGTGGAATGGGCTTCCACAAGAGGTCGTTGAGGCCTCATCGGTGCGGGTGTTCAAGGACAGGCTGGGCGTCCACATGGTGGGCATGTCGTGAGTGGAGCCGGCTGCTGCTGGAGGTCAGACTAGATGGCCCAGGAGGACTCATGCTGTTTCTGTGTTTGTATCTTATTCTACTATAGGTTGAACTCTAAAGTGTAGTGAGCACCTTGTTCTATAAATAATGACTACCATTTAACTTGAAGGCAGTATATCTCACCACACTGGAGAAGGCAGAAGAGAGGTTCAGGTGCCAGTGGCAGCCAGGCACCTTCCTAGTCTCTGTTGCTCACCCTTTTGTGTTTCGTTGACTATAAGCCAGATTTGGATGGGGCACCTTCCGACAGAGGACTTTCCTATAAAGCAGGACCCTGGGCTGCCATACCTATGGACACCATCACAGGCACTGCAGCAGTTTCAGCTCTGTAGAATTACCATGCAAGCCCTGTAATTCAGGAGCCTGAGATAAGAGCATTATTGGAAAAAAGAGGGTAGTTGCAAAGACAAAGAGTAAGAAAAGCAGAGTGCTGGGGAACCTTTATCTCCAAATTTCGAAACATTTACAAGAGTGTTGAAGACAACTGTGCTGATTGGAGTAGGGAAAGATCTCCACATCAGCATCCTGATAGGACAGGAAAGAATGGGGACTTTGTCTTTTAGGAAATATACAAGAGAGATGGCAAAATTCAAATAAGCACATACCAAGGGTGTTAGGGTTTTACACTGTTCAGTATTATATCACTGTCAACATTTTTGAATGTGAAATGCAACAGTACAAGAACTCATATTCCAAGACATTTGGTCCATAATCCATTCAAACATTCCCATCCAAAGGGATAAAGAAATAATGGCTTTCAGAACCAAGGAAATATAAAGCAGAAAAAGAATTAGTGTGTTCCCAAAAAGGAGAAAAATTCCAGGTGGCCTGAAAAAAGGTTTATTATGACCAACATGTTTCAGAAAAGACCTTCCTTCCTCAGGGGCTGCTTATCTTTTTCCAAATGTGACAAAGAGAATCCTTCCGGTGCTTCTGCGGTCTTAGAAAGTTTTTTGAGCATTTCAAGATGGAAGCAGCACCAGAAGGATTCTTTGTGACAGGTTTGGAGAAAGATAAGCCATAGCTTATTGAAAGCTAGCTTATTGAAACATTTGAAAATGCATCAGGCATATTGAATATCTTTTCAGGCACCTGAGAATATTTTTTTCCTTCTGTTTCCAGACCAAGGGGGTCCAAAACACAATTTCAAGCATAAAGTGCTGGGCATGTTGGTTTGGAGCAGAGGCTGAACTGCCATCTCTCTCTCTCTGAACTTTCATTGGCCCCTGGTTGCACTAATGGTTGTCTGAATCATCCCTCCTGCTTAAAGAGCAGGGATCATTAAATTCAAGCACTTGTAACAATGCACCAGTTCCCTGCTAGTTGAAATAGAGTCCTATAGACACAAGGATGGTCTGAGAAAGCACAGAAAGCCTGCAATCAAAATGCCAATAGAACTTGAAGTAGAAGCATACAAGTTTCCAAATTACACACAGGGCTTCATCAAGCTGTAAGGTTGTTTGTTCCGGGATGTGCTCTGAGATACATTCCATTTATGTCAGGGTTCTCAAATTCTGCGAAAGAAGATGAGGCTGTACTGCCGAACATGTTCATTTTTCATGTTGGAGAGCAACAAACCAATTATATGAGGAGGAGGGACAAGTAAGCCCTCTTATTCTTCACAGCAAATTGAATTAACACCGGGCTGAAAACATAATTTGATCAGGTACTTCATAGATGTCTTTTGCATTTCAATCCAAAATGGTAGAAAATGTTAACTAACCTAATATTCCCCACTTCCCTTACTTCTGTTTGTTTCAGGGTATTCTGGGCCGGTCTGACAGGCAATGACCAACTTCGCAGCAGTTGGGTTTATGGAGTGTTAAATGGTTCTTGAACACATTCTAATGGCCCGCAGCACTGCAAATCACCACACCCATGCCAGAAATGAACATAGCGAGAATCACTTGGTATGAAAAAAATATTTTAGGATGGGAAACTAGGAATGGTAGTCCGGGTGGGTTTTCCACAGGAGCCCCATAATTGCCAGCTTCCAATCTTTGCTCCCAAGACTCTGGTTTTGGGGATCATTTTCATGGCAGCAAAGTTAAACCACAGGGCCATCAGATGATTCCCATTTGACAGTTTGCATCAGGCCTGACCTACTAGGACAGTATTTCTTGTAAATTCAACTCTTTTGTTAAGTCACCAAATCGTGCCCGACCCATCGCAACCCCATGGACAACATTCCTCCAGGCCTTCCTGTCCTCCAGCATCCCTCGGAGTCCACTCAAGCTCACACCAACTGCCTCAGTGACCCCATCCAGCCACCTCATCCTCTGCCATCCCCTTCTTCTTTTGCCATCTATTGTGCCCAGCATTAGGGTCTCCTCCAGGGAGTCCTTCCTTCTCATTAGGTGGCCAAAGTATTTGAGCTTCATCTTCAGGATCTGGCCTTCTAAAGAGCAGTCAGGGTTGATCTCCTCTAGGACTGACCGGTTTGATCGCGTTGTGGTCCAGGGGACTCGCAGGGGTCTCCTCCAGCACCACAATTCAAAGGCCTCAGTGCTTTGGTGCTCAGCCTTCCTTATGGCCCAGCTTTCACAGCCATACATTGCAACTGGGAAAACCATAGTCTTGACTATACGCACTTTTGTTGGCAGCGTGATGTCCCTGCTTTTCAACTCTGGAGATACCAAGTACAGACAGAAGCTTTGCCAGGTGCCTCTCAGCCGTGTTGTTGCTAACTTGCTCGGCAGAGAAGCAAGGGAAGCAGCAAAAAGTATCTTTAAAAGTACCTTAGTTCTCATTCTTACCTGTTTTCAGTTTTCATCCCTCATTCCCCCCTTTTACTGGGTCTTCCTGTTTCTTGGCTCAACCCTTTTACTGCCAGACAATCTCGCCAATATGGCAGGGACTAAGACATCACTCAAAAGAGGAGCAATTTGCAAATACTAATTCATATCTAATTTGGAAATAATTCCTGCATGCCAAATCCAAATGCTATATGGCTTACCAGGCACCAGCGCTTTCCCTTCTGATTGTTCTTTCTCTTTAAGACTGGGCAGCCTGTCAGACAGATGTGAACCTTTAATAACGCAACAGAAAAGCTACACCTGCTGCATTCCCTTGTCTAAGCTAAGTTGGCTCTGCTACAAAGCAAAGGGAGGTAGCTGTCCTTTCAAAGTACCAGCACACAACCTTGCCAACTGTGGGTTAATTAGCCCATGATTGGCCACCACAACATGTGAACTGGGTCAATGGGTTGCCTCCATTTTGTTAGTGTCCCTGCTACTCTGCAGCCTGAGACACAGAACCTAAAAGCAGTGCTGCTGGACACAAATGAAAAACCTATTGCACCTGGTATCCATTTGTTCCAGTGGCCAGCCAGGTACTAATGGAAGACTCAGACACTGAGCAAAAAGGCAATCAGTATTCCAGTGGTGAGTTGTACAGTGCCCCTGACCATGGAGGTTCCATTTATTTATTATTTCCTTAAAGCACTTCAGGACTGCTCCTCAGTAGAGACACTCTGAATGCAGGCTTCCAAGAATCAGCAAGGAGTCTTTGCTCCCAGGCTTACTGTCTAAAAAGGCAGAGAACACAAGGAAAGCATTTGGAAGAGAAGAAAATGAAATATGGGGATGATCCTAGATTCTGTTAACTGGATAGACTGGCTCCTTTCCTTTCGGTGCCAGGTGAAAGGAAACAGTGGGAGAAAACCTTTTTATTCTCCCACTATTTTAATTGCTAATTTGTTTTAATCTGTGGTTTTACACCAAATACCGGATGCTGTGCTACTTTTATTTTTTTTATTGTTGTTGTTGTTGTTGTGAACTGTCCCAAGATGTCTGTATACAAAAATTTAAAATAAATATGTCAGCCAAGCCTGGTTTGCTCTCCATGCTGTCCTTCTCGGCAGGCCTGTTCTTTGCTGGCTTACTTCCCTTTTCTTTCTTTTCTCCTGCAGCTTGTTAACAACAACAACAACAACATTTTGCTGGAGGGAATTCAAGCCTGTTTCTTCTTCCTCCACATCAGTGTGATATATCCCTCACCCTTCTAGTCTTGGTTGGAAAAGGGAGGGCTTTGCAGGGGATACAAAAGAGTATGGGGAAACACACAAAAGTGTTCTCCATTTGGTCCTCTGCTGTGAATAGGAGTGGTCCCATTCACACTCCTGCCGCACCTTTCTGCATACATACGGAGTTCTGTGCCTCTTGTAACGGGCTCAGTGGACACTGTGAGGATCTAGGACCTGCATTTGGCTTTTCCCCTCCTCCCTCATAATCCCCTTTCCTTTTGTGCTATGAGATGATAAACCTGTGCCTTGGTATGAGATTGGTAAGCAGCTCTACAAAGCCTTTCCAGCATCCGGCCTGGGGACAGTGTTGCAAGTAAACAAACTGCCGGTGAACGCAGAACCCCCTTGGGTAACTCCACGCTTACTCCCACCACTTCCTAATTCGGCTTATTTGCAATGATTTCCATCCCAGGTCAGAGGGAACAGCGGGCCTCCCTCGAGAGTGCGGGAGTTGACCCTCGATGGACCCACGGCGTTTGGAGAGCTGGCCCAGGCTAGGCTACTCCGAAAGACAGTCTCTCCGAACTGGGCGCTGCGCGGGACGAAGCCCGTAGACGGCAGAGTGCGGAGCAACGAACCGGCAAAGACAACCACTTACGGGGAAAAGGGCTGATAGCCCTTTTATGACTCAAAGCAAGCCTCCGAGGCATTTGTGCGGAGCGGCGGCTGCAGCTGGAAAGAGTAAAATTCGCGCACTGATAAGAATCCTCCTCCGCTTATCACACCGGATGAGTCACGCACTTTCCCCCGCTGTGGCTCCGCCTTGCTTTTCCGGCCACTAGAGGGCGCGATTACGTTACTTTAGCCCGGCAGGCGGAGAAGGGGAGAAGCGGCGCGGCTTTACGTCGGGAAGGGCCAGAGACCATCTTTGTGCAAACGCGAGCCCCTTCGGTGTGTAACAAGTGGAGGTCTCTTTCAGGGCGTGCCTTTCGCGCGAGCGAGCGAGCGAGCGAGCCGCCGCCTTTGGTTTTGCGCGTTACTTGCAAAGGAGTGGATGCCAAGCGGATAGAGCTTGCTGGGGGACCCCACTAAAAATTGCCTTATTTTTAGACCCATTGCAGGGCCTTGAGCAAACCAGGGCGGGATGTATTAGTTTTTTTTTTTTTGCTGCTGGAACGACCGGGCGAGCATTTAGCCTGGGGTTCCCTTACGAGTCCCTCTCGTTTCCTCGGAAGTCCGTCGTACGAATTTCCAGGGGGGGGGGTTACTCCCTATGAAGCCTGGGGAGCGTTTTCTGTTTAACCCGTTTTGCTAATACATTGGTTCTTTAAAGTCTCACCTATGTTGACGCCTGTTGGTTATGCTGGATTCCCTCCCGCTGAATGGGTTTTTTGAGCAAGTGTTGATGTCATCTTGATTATCAGCTGGAACTTTTTAAACTGGTAAACAGCTGAAGGGGAGGAGAGTGGAAAAGAATGCATTGCACTGCAAATCGGTCGTTCGGGGAATAACTGAAGTGATCAAGGTGCTTTATTTTTTTAAAAAAAAACTACAATAGGGTGTATCACTGCAAATCTAATCTCCGCGGGGGCCGTCCCTCACCCATCCACACCTTTCAAAAGCATGAGAGAAAACTTCCAAGAAGAGTACTTTTATTTAGATCGGCTGCACCGGGTCTAACCCGGTTTAATCGTGCTAGTTTTAAAAACCAATATTCTCCCTATGTTTTGGCCTAGCCCAGCCCAATGAGGCAACGGAACGGGGATCCAATTGATTATGTAATCAACTCCGTCTCCCGCACTGGTTCATTGCACGTTTTTGCGCGCGTTTACTCGGAGAATAAGGGCCAATCGCCAGTGGGACTTACTCCCGGGTTGTACGTGGGC
Source organism: Varanus komodoensis (assembly GCF_004798865.1). Taxonomy (NCBI): domain Eukaryota; kingdom Metazoa; phylum Chordata; class Lepidosauria; order Squamata; family Varanidae; genus Varanus; species Varanus komodoensis. Next base: position 1,295,034 of record NW_025336296.1, read on the forward strand.
GTGTGCCGCCATTAAAAGCAATGGCTTGCAGGACGGTTTGTAGAGTTGACTGAGAAAAGTTCCGCTGTACATATCACTCCTTTTAGGATTTTGGAAAAGCGTCACGTGCCACTGTGGGCTACCTAATACGCTTTGAAAACACCTGAAGAAGCTCTCGAGACCCCAGAAACACGCAGGTTAAGAGCGCACAGGTCTGCACCGGAGCAAGTCCTGGCGAGAGACAGGATCGCAGCTTTACGCGCTTTGGCTCCAGAGAAACTTCAGCGTCTTGAAGGCGATTCATACAGGCTGTTTCGCTTCGTCCTCCCTGCTCCCGGAAAAGATATTAGAAATAGGTGCGTCTCTAGGTAAGCTTCGAACCCAGTAACCTCCCGAACACGGTCTTTTGGCGTCGCCCTCCAAATTGCCTGGGGACGGAGCCAGATTCCTGACTCGTCTCCTCCCCATTGAAGGCGCTGCGTGCGATCCCCGGCCCACTTAAGGCTGTGCCCCTGGTCACAAGCTTTAATCCGACACACTTCCTCCGGGAGCGACCTCCACCGGGCCTTGGTTACCAGCGAGCATTCAGAGGCGCGGGGTACAGCGTTCTCACGCTTTTTGCAGAGAATTAAACCGGCTTAAGTGCAAGTCGTTTGTGGGGCGGAACGCTTTCACCTTCCTCTTGCACCAGCGCTTAGAGGATGGAAGAAGGGATCCTCGAAGGTCTCGCCTCCGCAAATGAGGCGCAAGTCCCTGCCTTGCACCCGGTGCCTGTGCGTGTTCCCTTCGAAGCAAGCCCCACTGAATTCAGATAAGGAAGGAAACGCACAGGGAGCGGGTGCAAGAACGGGGGCAATTCCTGCAAACGTCCGGAATTGCAGCGCGGCTCTCTGCATAGCTGCCCTCAAGCAAACCCCAACATTGCATCCCGCCGGCTTCATTATTTCCAGAGTGACCTTATTTTCCAGGGAGAAACAAACCGGGGCGACTCCGACATAAAACTCTTCCACCGCCTGAAAGAAGCGGGGAAGGGGAACATCCAGCGATTCCTTTCGAGCTGGACGGAGGTGCACGGCCAGCCCCACACTTGCTTTCCGTGGGGCCGATTCCCAAAGTCGCTGGAAAGACCGCTCCAGCTCCCCGGGAGAAGCCCGTGCAGCGAGTGCTGCTTGCTTCTCGCCTACTCCCGCTCCGTAGTATTTTACTATGTTTACTTCCGCCGATCGGTTAAAAAAAAAACACGCACACAACACAACGGGCTGAATTAACCGTCCGAGCGGCTGCCGCCGCCGCCGCCCCTCCGCGCCTTAACGCAGTGCAGAGCGCGCGCGCGCCAGGGTGCGCGCGCGGCGCCAAGGACCCTCTCCTTCCTCGGCTCGCGGACCCCGCGGCCCCCCCGCCCCGTCGCCCGGCCCGGGCTCCCCGGTCTCCCCCGGGGTGGCTGGGTGGCTTGCGAGATAAGCGGGGGGGGGGGGAAGCCGGGCTAACCGTCGCTGAGCGCCCCCTCCCACCCGCGCGCGTCCTCCCCTCCGCCGCCTTGCCCAGGGCGCTCCAAAGGCAGTCGTATGCAAAGTAGTGGCAGCGGAGTTGGCGGGAAAAGGAGGTGGGCGGGGCGGGGCGCTGATCTAATAAAAAGGGAGAAGCGGCCGGCTCATCAGCGTTTTCTTGCAGAGGCGACGCGAAGGGTGGGATCGGCGCTGGGGCAAAGCAGCCGCCGCCGCCGCCTTTCGCGGCGAAAGAAAGACATAAATAAAGCGCGCGCACTCGCTCGCTGGCTCGCTCGCACACGCACGCCCCTGCCTCCCTCGCTCTTCCCTTCTCATTCCACCCCATCCCAAGCCGGTCCTTTAAAGGCTTGACTCAGAAAGGGACGCGGAGCAAGGCGAAATCACCCTATAAACCGGGACGCCGTGGCTCAATCTGCGGGATTTACAATCGCGCTTTCTGCGTCTAGGAGCGCGCGGAGAGAGGCGCCAGGAGCAGCCGTGCCGTTTTCTTCTCGGGGCGGCTTGACGAAGAGACCTAAATCGATTCGCGAAGAGCAAACCGGGAAAGCGACTTGGAATCGTCCTGCCGTTGCGTGCGCGCGTGTGTATCTGCGTGCACACGCCGATCGTCGGAATCGATCCTCTGTCTTTTCTGGCCGGGGTCTGGGAGGAACCAGTAAGTTTTTTTTCTTTCTCGCTTTTGCTCTTGATTTTGCGAGGGCTCCGCTTGCATTCTCTCGCTCCCGATACGCGGGGAGGCTGTTCGGAGGCGGGATATCTGAATTTGTCGGGGGAGCCATTGCGTGTCTTTCCCACCGAATCCTTAGAGAGAGCCGCTTTCGAGCCCTCCATTTCCCCCCGCGGGCTCCGAACGAGGGAGCGCGGGGGAATCGATTTTGCTCGCTCACCCGGCTTCTCGCTGCGGGCTCTACTCGGTGCTTTGAGCATTTTATGTTATTTTAATCTTATTTTTGTTCCGGCGGGAGTGCAGCCGATGCAGGCTGAGCGGCATTCTCACGGTTGTCGGAATAGGAAAGTTGCGTTGCTATTCCAAACTGGAAAGGGGAAACGGGCGTCGTTACTCCCTGCGGTGGAGGGGAGGGTGTTTGTAGGTCGCGCCGTCCTCGTAGGACTGCTGCGGACCGATAGATTTGAATGGGTTCCGCCGGAGCGGCGGCGGAGGAGGAGGAGGAAAGAAGACCGGGCGGGAGGATTTTGGGAAGCGGCTTTAAAGTCGGGCGGAGTAGCGTAAGTTCCAGGCGCCGGCTGGTTCCGCTCGACCCTGCATCTCTGCGTCGGGCTGGAGAAGGGCGGACTGCAGCGAGCTACCTCGGTGCGGCGGAGGGGCGGGGAGATGCGGGGGTGGAAGGAGGAAAAGGAGCGAATCCCGGGGAGCCCCCGAAGGAGGCGCGCCTGCCGCTGCCCTCCCCGCTTTTAAGGTGGTTCCCGGGAAGGGTTCGTTCGACCCCGAGGGCTTTCTCGCGCTAAACCGGTTGGCGTCGTTATCGCGGCTTTTGGGAGTGGAGGGCGGGGGTAGGTGCAGCTACTCCCCGCTTACTCTGGCCCGGGCGATAGGATGGCGCCCTGCGGAGTGAGTGAGGCTAGGTACGGATCCTCTTCGGAGGTGTTCAGCGGGTCGTCGGGACGGCTTTCCCGTGCGATTCGGGGCTCGTCAGGGTCCCTTGTCTTCGGCCCCACACGCCGCCTCGAGAAAACATACTCCTATTTTGAAACGGGGTAATGGAGGTTGGATTGGCAACGGGGGAAAGGTCCCTCGTCTTGCGCCGAAGGCTGCTTAAGAACTGGTCGGGCAGCCAAGCGGTCTGCGACAATACTTTTTACGGACCTGCTCTTGCAATTGTAGGCTGCGTACTTACCCAAGCAACGGGGGAGGGCGCGTCAGTGACCGGCATAGCGTTCCCCCGCCCTTTGCCAGCTGCTTAGTCTGCCGCGCGTTAAGCTTTGAGGCAGTATCTTTTGTTGTGTTGAGTGACTCCGCATTACTTACTGCGGATTAGCTAACCCTGGTTCTCGATCGAGCCCCCCTCCCCCCGCTTGCATCGCATGCAAAACCGGCAGACCCAAGTTCCCCTCTGCTCATGTGTACGAAACCCTGCCTGCAGAACCGAGGTAGTTACTCCGGATTAATAGTTGGACCGGCATTGGTCTCTTCTGGAATGGGATTTGGGGCGGTGTCCCTGGAAGGGAGGGGGATATATGCACTGAAAGGGGGCTCCATCAGCTGGCGATTAACCAGAGGTGGTTTTTCTCCCGTTCCCCCCCAGGCACCATCCTCCGTGCCCCCCTCCATCACCATGCCTCTCACCGTGCCAAACTTCCCCAGCCGGACTTACGATTATGACTATGACTCGATCCAACCTTATTTCTACTACGAGGAGGAGGAGGAGAACTTCTACCTGTCCGTGCAGCACCGTGGCTGCGAATCGCAGCCTCCCGCGCCCTCCGAAGACATCTGGAAGAAATTCGAGCTGCTGCCCACGCCGCCGCTGTCCCCCAGCCGCCGCTCGAGCACCTTCCCTTCCAGCGCTGACCAGCTGGAGATGGTGACCGAGCTGCTGGGCAGCGACGTCGTCAACCAGAGCTTCATCTGCGACCCAGAGGACGACGCCTTCGTCAAGTCGATCATCATCCAGGACTGCATGTGGAGCGGAGGCTCTGCCGCCGCCAAGCTGCAGAAAGTGGTCTCGGAGAAGCTGGCCTCCTACCAGGCGGCCCGGCGCGATGACACCTTCGCAGCGTCCTCCACCCGCTGTGGGAGCAGCGGCAGCAGCCTCCAGACGCCGCCACCGCCGCCTCAGACGCCGGCCGCCGCCTCTCCCTCCTGCGCCAGCAGCACCTACCTGCAGGACCTGGGCGCCGCTGCCGCCGACTGCATCGACCCGTCTGTCGTCTTCCCTTACTCACTGGGGGAGAAGTCCCCCAAAGCCGCCGAGGTCACTCCCACTGACCCCAGCCCGGCTTCCTTGCTTGTGCAAGACACCCCACCCGCCACCAGCAGCAGCAGCAGCAGCGACTCAGGTGAGTTAACCCTGCATCACCGGACTTGCCACCTTCACAGCCTCTTGGCTGCAGGCCTCTGTTGGCAGGAGTTGGGGGAGTCTGTCTAGCCACACGGGGTTGGGTGGGGTGGGGGAGTCGGCCGGCCCCCAGGTGGGGCATGGCAGTGGTGCTTGGAAGGACACCTTGGGCAGCTTAGCTAGTGGGAAGCTTTTGAACTCAACCATACTGAGTGTTCACAGGCCTACTGTGGGTTGGAATTTGGGTTTGCACACACACCCATTTTCTTGTGCAAGAAAATAAGCCGTAAGGAACACTGCAGGACTTACTTCTGTGTAATCCTGCATGGGCTTGCAGGGTGAATCTACAAGCAAAAAATCTATAGAGTTGGATCCAGTATGTGTTACTTTGAGTAGACCCACTGAAATGAATGGGACTTAACCTAGGCCGGATCCTTGTTTGTTTTCCTGTACGTGTAAGGTCAAAGTTCTCCTTAGAGCCAGCCCATGTTTACCTTCCAAAGAAGTTTTTCTGCTTCCCAATATTTCCCTTTTCCTAGTTTAGTGTCTCATATTTGCCCTATGGAAAATAGACCCATGGAAATAAGAATTCTTTTCAAGGGGTCTATTCTCTGCTTTGACTACTACCTCCAGTACAGAACATTCTCCAGCAAGACAAAGCGTAACAAAAGTCTTACGCCATTCAACATCTCCGCCCTGCCTGTTTGCAGGGGGAGTGTGAATGAGTGAATGAATGAATGTTCCCATTATGCTGACTACAACACTAAGGCAGTCGGAAATCCCCTCAAATTGTTGTGGTTGACATTTCCAGAACTAAGGACTTACTGCTTCCTCTGCAGATTTAATGAACTGAGGCAGAAGGAAAAACCATTTGTAAACTTAACAGCTGTAGGTCCTATATTCTCCTGGGATTTCTCATTGAACTCAATGGGGCTTGCCTGTGAAGAAGCATATAGATGAAGGCTGTGACTCTCCACTTGTCTTGGAATATCTATCAGGCCTTTCTCTGAGAGGACCCAGTGAATGAGTCCAGTCACACTGCAATTTTTGTGCAGTCTTTGGGATAACTAAATCCTAAAGGAATGTCGTATGTTTCCATACACCATACACTGGCTGGCCTGAAGCTTAGAAGCGTGTCTGTTTCCCACCCACCCCAAATATTTCAGTAGCTCAGTACCTCCCTCTGAGTATATGTGTGTGTGCTTGTGCTTGCCTCTTTTTTTAAATGCCACGTTAGCAACACACATTGCTGAGTTTCCCACGAATTACATTTCTTGGAAAAAGGGAGACTCCTTCTTATATTTCATAATGGGGTCAGAGCAGGTCTCGAGCGGGAATTTTAAACCTGCTGACCCAGTCTTTAATCAAATCTGTCACCTGGTTGGCATGTTTACAGCATGTGTGTGTCACTGAAAGGGAGAGGGAGACTCTTGAGTGATCCCAGTGAAACGAGCAAACATTAACTAGGTTGTTTTCTTTTTAAAAAAGAAAATTTCTTAGATATTCTGAAAGACCGCTCAAGACTGGGTTTCAACAGGTTCTCCATAACCTTCCAGGACAGTGGATAGGTGGAACAAATTTCCTGCTGGGAATTTTAACAGGGTGGGGAAGGAGCAACTTAAAAGGCTTCTTGGAATACAGGCGTGCATTTTGTGTAAGATCCTGGGTGTGGCCCCAGTGACTCCACTGCTCTTTGTTGCCTGAAGCACTCGCGTCTGTCCATCCACATGTGCACAGCATCTCCACCACCACACAAATCTTTCCCCACCTGTATCGGGTTTGATAAACATCAAAGTGGGGGCATGCCCTGGTGTAGCACTGGGGACACTCACTGTCTTGATGTGGTCCTGCCAAGCCTTCTAGCTGGACAGGGAGACAAGATTAAGAGCTCTGAGCGGGCTTACTCTTCTGCCTGCTCTTTTGGTCTGTCAGACTGCTTTGAGGGTTGTGCAATGTTCTGATTTCAACATTTTGAGATCTGGAAGCCAGGATTCAGTTTAACTCTCTGGGAAAGAGTCATGTGCTGTGAAAATGTGCAGTCATCCTTAGAGCCATCTTCTTTGGTTGCATAACAGGTTGTGCCTTCCCTCCCTCATGAGAAGTTCGACTTTCAGTCGTCGCCCAAAGCTTGCCTTCCCCGGGCGAGTGCCCTGCAGATATTTTGGACTTGAACTCCCAGCAGCCCCAGCCATCATGGCCAGTGGTCAGGAATTCTGGGAGTTATAGTCTAAAGCATCTGGAATGTGCAAAGTTGCTGGATATATGCTTTCAGATCACGCCACCCCTGCACAACAGCAAATAGGCACCCGTGTGTTTTTCTTTCCCCTTTCGCTCTTTCAAAAACCAATTGCATTAGAACGATGCATGACTCTGAACCGTGTTGGCTTTCTTTTTTCCAGAAGAGGAAGAGGAGCAGGAGGAGGAAGAGGAGGAGATTGATGTTGTCACAGTAGAGAAAAGGCAACCTGCAGCAAAGAAACCCGAGTCGGAGAGCCATCCGCCAAGGGGGCACAGCAAGCCCCCCCACAGTCCTCTGGTTCTCAAGCGGTGCCACGTCCCTACCCATCAGCACAACTACGCTGCCCATCCCTCAACCAAGGTCGAGTACAGCTTGGCCAAAAGACCAAAGCTGGACAGTGGCCGGGTCCTCAAACAGATCAGTAACAACAATCGCAAATGCTCGAGTCCGCGCACGTCGGACTCGGAAGAGAATGACAAGAGGCGGACACACAACGTCTTAGAACGGCAGAGGCGGAATGAGCTAAAGCTGAGCTTTTTTGCGCTGCGGGACCAGATCCCAGAGGTAGCCAACAACGAGAAAGCCCCCAAAGTCGTCATCCTTAAGAAGGCCACGGAATACGTTCTGTCGATTCAGTCCGACGAACACAGACTGTTAGCGGAGAAGGAACAGCTCAGGCGGCGACAGGAACAGCTCAAAAGCAAGCTTCAGCAGCTAAGGAACTGTTGCGTTGCTTAGACATTTTAAAAGGTTGTCAAAACGTTTGCCAGGGGGGGATGTATACAGAGACTGGGATAAACACCAGACAAAGACTGCATCAGTTTCAGTGCTTTGGGGGAGAGAATGCACTGGGGACTGAAGTAGAACATTTGCAATGCATGTTTGACAGCTACTCAACTCTGGTCTTACCAGGTGTAGGGATGGCCAGAACCTCAAAAATGCCTCAACACTTGTAAAACTTGGTGGGCCGAGATCTCTTCATGCTTGGGGATGAAACCTTTACATTTTTTTTTGTATTTAAAGCATTTTTCCCTCTTGTGATACAAAAAGGTAGCCATCAGATCTGCTGTAAATATATTTACACAGTCTAATGATATGTAAATATCTTTAATAAAAAATCTTTATAGAAAATTTAAAAAAGTGCAACAAATAATGCTCAGTGGTTGTGACGACAGAAATTTATACTTGTCTTGAAACTTTTTTGTTCCCTAACATTTCACAAACCTTTGGTCGTTTTTATTTAAATGTCCTTTTTGTCATTTTTTTAAGAGAATTGATTTTATTTTGCATTTCTAGATAAATAATAAAATATTTGCCCTAAATTGTAATTAGCTATAGCTTGTAAGTATTTGTCAGGGCAGTGGGTGGGGGTGGTTTTCGTCAAATGTTTCAGTAGCCCCCAAGAAACACCCCACCAGTGGTTATGGAAGAGCTTTTCACGAAAGTATATCACATGATCAAAGCCTGAGCAGTAACGGGAGTGCATAGAGAGCCACCTTACTGTGTCGGTTCAGCTAACAAGATAACCCCTATTCAAGAGAGCTGAGTTACAGCTATTTCTGCTGTCTGAACTCACCTGTGCTAACCACCAACTGCTTATGAAAATGACCCATGGCTTGTTTTGGGGTTGCAAATGGTATCATTTCTGCAACTTAGTCTTGTGTCTGAACCGCAAACAAAGCACAGATCCATCTGGCTGGGTCTTGCTTGTCAGCCTTCCATATCTTTGCACCTTGCAGAAGGCCTGGACTACATCCCCCATTATTCAAAGCATAGTCTAGGGCTGATGGGGGTTGTAATCCATGAGAAGATAAGAAAAGCCAGGCTGCGTCATACCAAAGGTCCATTCAGTCCAGCACTCCATGCACATGGAAAACCAGCTGTCCACAGATCTCTTGAGCATGGATGCACGGCTTCCTGGTGCATGAGGAGGGGGCCAGACTTGAGCTTTACTGACTAGTGGTAGCACTGGGGGGGGGGGGGGTCTTTCCCATCACCTGTTAGGCTAACCTGCAAAGTGCAGTGGTTTTGGTCTTCAGGAGCTGGGTCACAGGACTCAGTGGAAGATGCCAGGCCTTGAGGCGCAAGGACCGTGTTCACACAGCTGGCAGTTGACTGCAACAGCCTTGAGCACACTGCCCTTCTCCCGAGTGCCTCTGGCCAAGCAGGACAGGTTCTGGTGCTTTTCTAGCGCAACTGAATTCTTAAGATAATCCTTCCCACTCTCCAGTAGCAAGCAAGCAAGTCAGGCTGTAGTTAAGCCTTGTCCCTGACATAACTAGGTTTCTACATGAAGAGGTTTATTCATTTGGTAGAAGGAGCAATGTCATGAGAGCCCCACCTTCTATTTGAAGTCATACAGCTGTGGCACCAGAACAGTTTTGACAGGGTTAAACAGAAGCTTGTGGTTGCAACATCTGGACTGGGGATGCAAGCATTCCCATCATTGCCTAACATATTTCAGATTTACTTGTGTGTGCCCTACTGTTTGTCACACCTCCCAAAAAACAGCACATACAGGATGGTATGCAGAACAAATTGGGTGGCTTGGAATAACCCAGGATTATCCATTCTTGCAGACTGGACCCTGGAGTGAGAGGAAAGCTAATGGAAGGTGTGATGGGATACGTCTTCCCAGTGCACCGGTGGCTGAGCAGAAACTAGACCGGCCCTTTTGGCAACACCATGCAAGGTGTTCTCAGTGGCAAGTCAGTCTCTAAATAATGGCACAGTCTCTGTAGCTCTCCACTGGCTTACATAAACTGGGGTAGATTGAGGCATGTTCCCAGTGGTAATTTTGAATAATCAACCCCCAATAAGATGTTCCCATGTTTGCCATATTGTCTGAACTATATGGGTTATTTAAAGGTTCCTTCCCCCTCCCAACAGCCCCTGCTGACTGGGTTCAGATGACAAACCTGCCAGGTGTAATACTCAGAACGGCTGCTGGCATTTTTGCAAGCCTCAGTGGCTTCAATACACCATAGTTGTGATGGTGTGAACAGGGCCACTGAGTACCTCTGGGTAAGTCCGTTTAGGACACGGTTGTTCCTCCAATAGCCTTTCTTTGACCCATATAGCCTTGCAAATACTGTTACCCCTTAAACTTTTCCATATTTTGTTCCAGAATTGAAATGGATCAAATTGGCATTGTTCTACACAAGTTACTTCCAAATTGTGAAGATGCTAATATTTTTATTGTGGCACAAATGCAACCAAAACATTGAGTTGTACTGGAACTTTAGGCATGTATCTCCAACCAACAAGAACCAAGCTAGTGTTGGTTGGTCGGTTGTTTTGGTGTCATAGTAAAAATTATTTTGCACCTTTCCAGTGTTGAGTATCGTAAACATCAAGTGGGGGCAATGCTGATTCAATCCCTGTCGATTTCAGGTTTTAACAAAATATAATGTAGAAAAGTGAAAGGGGGTGAATACCGCAAGGCATGTACATCTGATTCTCTGGGAATTGGAGTTTGTCTTTCAGGTAAGTCATTTTCTTAAGTATACTTTTGGACACAGCACTCTGATGAGCAAACTAATGAGCGTTTTGGAAGAACTAACCTGTTGAACTTGTTCAGAGAGTCTAAGCCAGGCCAATAAAGAAATTTAATGTACATTCAAGCAGAGCCTAAGTTGATGGCACATAAGTGCTTGCACTGATCTGCATTCATACTAGCTGTGGGGTTAAAACATCGCTCATCCATGCTGCATCCCTTTTGCAAAGCGACCACCCCATGAAGTGGGTCGTTTTTATGCCAGGTTCAGAGGAAGGCAGGAAACAACAGTGCCGAGGTACTGATTTGTTCAAAGTCATGAATGAATGGAAGAAGCACAGGATCAGCTTCATCATTCATGCATGTCTTATGAGGCTCCAGCTGGAGTGCCCAGTTCCAGGACTGGACAATCAGATAGGCCAAGCCTTCCCCATCAACTTGGCAGGAACTGTGTGGATTCAATACACCTGGGATTATAGTCCAGTGGAGCCATATTTGATTTTCTAGGTGCAAAGATTCC